>NW_027017408.1:0-105217 GCF_036013445.1 Caloenas nicobarica
GCCCTGTCGGGCTCTGTCGGGCCCTGTCGGGCCCTGTCGGGCTCTGTCGGGCTCTGTCGGGCCCTGTCGGGCTCTGTCGGGCTCTGTCGGGCTCTGTCGGGCTCTACTGGGCTCTGTCGGGCTCTGTCGGGCTCTGTCGGGCTATGTCGGGCTCTGTCGGGCTCTACTGGGCCCTGTCGGGCTCTGTCGGGCTCTGTCGGGCCCTGTCGGGCTCTGTCGGGGCTCTGTCGGGCCCTGTCGGGCTCTGTCGGGCCCTGTCGGGCCCTGTCGGGCTCTGTCGGGCTCTGTCGGGCTCTGTCGGGCTCTACTGGGCCCTGTCGGGCTCTGTCGGGCTCTGTCGGGCTCTGTCGGGCCCTGTCGGGCTCTGTCGGGCTCTACTGGGCCCTGTCGGGCCCTGTCGGGCTCTGTCGGGCTCTGTCGGGCTCTGTCGGGCTCTACTGGGCCCTGTCGGGTTCTGTCGGGCTCTGTCGGGCTATGTCGGGGTCTACTGGGCCCTGTCGGGCTCTGTCGGGCTCTGTCGGGCTCTGTCGGGCTCTGTCGGGCTCTCCTGGGCCCTGTCGGGCCCTGTCAGGCTCTGTCGGGCTCTGTCGGGCTCCGTCGGGCTCTACTGGGCTCTACTGGGCTCTGTCGGGCTCTGTCGGGTTCTGTCGGGCTGTGTCGGGCTCTGTCGGGTTCTGTCAGGCCCTGTCGGGCTCTGTCGGGCTCTGTCGTGCCCTGTCGGGCCCTGTCGGGCTCTGTCGGGCCCTGTCGGGCCCTGTCGGGCTCTGTCGGGCTCTGTCGGGCCCTGTCGGGCTCTGTCAGGCTCTGTCGGGCTCTGTCGGGCTCTGTCGGGCCCTGTCGGGCCCTGTCGGGCTCTGTCGGGCTCTGTCGGGCTCTACTGGGCTCTGTCGGACTCTGTCGGGCTCTGTCGGGCTCTGTCGGGCTCTACTGGGCCCTGTCGGGCTCTGTCGGGCTCTGTCGGGCTCTGTCGGGCCCTGTCGGGCCCTGTCGGGCTCTGTCGGGCTCTGTCGGGCTCTACTGGGCTCTGTCGGGCTCTGTCGGGCTCTGTCGGGCTCTGTCGGGATCTACTGGGCCCTGTCGGGCTCTGTCGGGCTCTGTGGGGCCCCTGTCGGGCTCTGTCGGGCTCTGTCGGGCTCTGTCGGGCCCTGTCGGGCTCTGTCGGGCTCTGTCGGGCTCTGTCGGGCTCTACTGGGCCTGTCGGGCCCTGTCGGGCTCTGTCGGGCCCTGTCGGGCTCTGTCGGGCTCTGTCGGGCCCTGTCGGGCTCTGTCGGGCTCTGTCGGGCTCTATCGGGCTCTACTGGGCCCTGTCGGGCCCTGTCGGGCTCTGTCGGGCTCTGTCGTGCCCTGTCGGGCCCTGTCGGGCTCTGTCGGGCTCTGTCGGGCTCTGTCGGGCCCTGTCGGCTCTGTCGGGCTCTGTCGGGCTCTACTGGGCCCTGTCGGGCCCTGTCGGGCCCTGTCGGGCTCTGTCGGGCTCTGTCGGGCTCTGTCGGGCTCTACTGGGCTCTGTCGGGCCCTGTCGGGCCCTGTCGGGCTCTGTCGGGCTCTGTCGGGCCCTGTCGGGCCCTGTCGGGCTCTGTCGGGCTCTGTCGGGCTCTACTGGGCTCTGTCGGGCTCTGTCGGGCTCTGTCGGGCTCTACTGGGCCCTGTCGGGCTCTGTCGGGCTCTGTCGGGTTCTGTCGGGCCCTGTCGGGCCCTGTCGGGCTCTGTCGGGCTCTGTCGGGCTCTACTGGGCTCTGTCGGGCTCTGTCGGGCTCTGTCGGGCTCTGTCGGGATCTACTGGGCTCTGTCGGGCTCTGTCGGGGTCTGTCGGGCTCTGTCGGGCCCTGTCGGGCTCTGTCGGGCCCTGCCGGGCTCTGTCGGGCTCTGTCGGGCTCTGTCGGGCTCTGTCGGGCTCTACTGGGCCCCTGTCGGGCCCTGTCGGGCTCTGTCGGGCCCTGTCGGGCTCTGTCTGGCTCTGTTGGGCCCTGTCGGGCTCTGTCGGGCTCTACTGGGCCCTGTCGGGCCCTGTCGGGCCCTGTCGGGCTCTGTCGGGCTCTGTCGGGCTCTACTGGGCTCTACCGGGCTCTGTCGGGCTCTACTGGGCCCTGTCGGGCCCTGTCGGGCTCTGTCGGGCTCTGTCAGGCTCTGTCGGGCTCTGTCGGGCCCTGTCGGGCTCTGTCGGTCTCTGTCGTGCCCTGTCGGGCTCTGTCGGGCTCTGTCGGGCCCTGTCGGGCTCTATCGGGCCCTGTCGGGCTCTGTCGGGCCCTGTCGGGCCCTGTCGGGCTCTGTCGGGCTCTGTCGGGCTCTGTCGGGCCCTGTCGGGCTCTGTCGGGCTCTGTCGGGCTCTATCGGGATCTACTGGGCCCTGTCGGGCCCTGTCGGGCTCTGTCGGGCCCTGTCGGGCTCTGTCGGGCTCTGTCGGGCCCTGTCGGGCCCTGTCGGGCTCTGTCGGGCTCTGTCGGGCTCTGTTGGGCTCTACTGGGCCCTGTCGGGCTCTGTCGGGCTCTGTCGGGCTCTGTCGGGCTCTGTCGGGCTCTACTGGGCCCTGTCGGGCTCTGTCGGGCTCTGTCGGGCCCTCTCGGGCCCTGTCGGGCTCTGTCAGGCTCTGTCGGGCTCTGTCGGGCTCTACTGGGCCCTGTCGGGCCCTATCGGGCCCTGTCGGGCTCTACTGGGCTCTACTGGGCTATGTCGGGCTCTTTCGGGCTCTACTGCGCCCTGTCGGGCCCTGTCGGGCCCTGTCGGACTCTGTCGGGCCCTGTCGGGCCCTGTCGGGCTCTGTCGGGCTCTGTCGGGCCCTGTCGGGCTCTGTCGGGCTATGTCGGGCTCTGTCGGGCTCTACTGGGCTCTACTGGGCTCTGTCGGGCTCTGTCGGGCTCTACTGGCCCCTGTCGGGCCCTGTCGGGCCCTGTCGGGCTCTGTCGGCCTCTACTGGGCTCTGTCGGGCTCTGTCGGGCTCTGTCGGGCTCTACTGGGCTCTGTTGGGCTCTGTCGGGCTCTGTCGGGCTCTGTCGGGCTCTACTGGGCCCTGTCGGGCTCTGTCGGGCCCTGTCGGGCCCTGTCGGGCTCTGTCGGGCTCTGTCGGGCCCTGTCGGGCTCTGTCGGGCTCTGTCGGGCTCTGTCGGGCTCTACTGGGCTCTGTCGGGCTCTGTCGGGCTCTGTCGGGCTATGTCGGGCTCTGTCGGGCTCTACTGGGCCCTGTCGGGCTCTGTCGGGCTCTGTCGGGCCCTGTCGGGCTCTGTCGGGCTCTGTCGGGCCCTGTCGGGCTCTGTCGGGCCCTGTCGGGCCCTGTCGGGCTCTGTCGGGCTCTGTCGGGCTCTGTCGGGCTCTACTGGGCCCTGTCGGGCTCTGTCGGGCTCTGTCGGGCTCTGTCGGGCCCTGTCGGGCTCTGTCGGGCTCTACTGGGCCCTGTCGGGCCCTGTCGGGCTCTGTCGGGCTCTGTCGGGCTCTGTCGGGCTCTACTGGGCCCTGTCGGGTTCTGTCGGGCTCTGTCGGGCTATGTCGGGGTCTACTGGGCCCTGTCGGGCTCTGTCGGGCTCTGTCGGGCTCTGTCGGGCTCTGTCGGGCTCTCCTGGGCCCTGTCGGGCCCTGTCGGGCTCTGTCGGGCTCTGTCGGGCTCCGTCGGGCTCTACTGGGCTCTACTGGGCTCTGTCGGGCTCTGTCGGGTTCTGTCGGGCTGTGTCGGGCTCTGTCGGGTTCTGTCAGGCCCTGTCGGGCTCTGTCGGGCTCTGTCGTGCCCTGTCGGGCCCTGTCGGGCTCTGTCGGGCCCTGTCGGGCCCTGTCGGGCTCTGTCGGGCTCTGTCGGGCCCTGTCGGGCTCTGTCAGGCTCTGTCGGGCTCTGTCGGGCTCTGTCGGGCCCTGTCGGGCCCTGTCGGGCTCTGTCGGGCTCTGTCGGGCTCTACTGGGCTCTGTCGGACTCTGTCGGGCTCTGTCGGGCTCTGTCGGGCTCTACTGGGCCCTGTCGGGCTCTGTCGGGCTCTGTCGGGCTCTGTCGGGCCCTGTCCGGGCCCTGTCGGGCTCTGTCGGGCTCTGTCGGGCTCTACTGGGCTCTGTCGGGCTCTGTCGGGCTCTGTCGGGCTCTGTCGGGATCTACTGGGCCCTGTCGGGCTCTGTCGGGCTCTGTGGGGCCCTGTCGGGCTCTGTCGGGCTCTGGTCGGGCTCTGTCGGGCCCTGTCGGGCTCTGTCGGGCTCTGTCGGGCTCTGTCGGGCTCTACTGGGCCCTGTCGGGCCCTGTCGGGCTCTGTCGGGCCCTGTCGGGCTCTGTCGGGCTCTGTCGGGCCCTGTCGGGCTCTGTCGGGCTCTGTCGGGCTCTATCGGGCTCTACTGGGCCCTGTCGGGCCCTGTCGGGCTCTGTCGGGCTCTGTCGTGCCCTGTCGGGCCCTGTCGGGCTCTGTCGGGCCCTGTCGGTCCCTGTCGGGCTCTGTCGGGCTCTGTCGGGCCCTGTCGGGCTCTGTCGGGCTCTGTCGGGCTCTACTGGGACCTGTCGGGCCCTGTCGGGCTCTGTCGGGCTCTGTCGGGCTCTGTCGGGCCCTGTCGGGCTCTGTCGGGCTCTGTCGGGCCCTGTCGGGCCCTGTCGGGCTCTGTCGGGCTCTATCGGGCTCTACTGGGCTCTGTCGGGCTCTGTCGGGCTCTGTCGGGCTCTGTCGGGCTCTACTGGGCCCTGTCGGGCTCTGTCGGGCTCTGTCGGGCTCTGTCGGGCCCTGTCGGGCCCTGTCGGGCTCTGTCGGGCTCTGTCGGGCTCTACTGGGCTCTGTCGGGCTCTGTCGGGCTCTGTCGGGCTCTGTCGGGATCTACTGGGCCCTGTCGGGCTCTGTCGGGCTCTGTGGGGCCCTGTCGGGCTCTGTCGGGCTCTGTCGGGCTCTGTCGGGCCCTGTCGGGCTCTGTCGGGCCCTGTCGGGCTCTGTCGGGCTCTGTCGGGCTCTGTCGGGCTCTGTCGGGCCCTGTCGGGCTCTGTCAGGCCCTGTCGGGCTCTGTCGGGCTCTGTCGGGCTCTGTTGGGTTCTGTCGGGCTCTGTCGGGCCCTGTCGGGCTCTGTCGGGCTCTGTCGGGCCCTGTCGGGCTCTGTCGGGCTCTGTCGGGCCCTGTCGGGCTCTGTCGGGCTCTGTCGGGCTCTGTCGGGCCCTGTCGCGCTTTGTCGGGCTCTGTCGGGCTCTATCGGGCTCTACTGGGCCCTGTCGGGCCCTGTCGGGCTCTGTCGGGCTCTGTCGGGCTCTGTCGGGCGCTACTGGGCCCTGTCGGGCTCTGTCGGGCTCTGTCGGGCTCTGTCGGGCTCTGTCGGGCTCTACTGGGCCCTGTCGGGCTCTGTCGGGCTCTGTCGGGCCCTGTCGGGCCCTGTCGGGCTCTGTCAGGCTCTGTCGGGCTCTGTCGGGCTCTACTGGGCCCTGTCGGGCCCCTATCGGGCCCTGTCGGGCTCTACTGGGCTCTACTGGGCTATGTCGGGCTCTTTCGGGCTCTACTGGGCCCTGTCGGGCCCTGTCGGGCCCTGTCGGGCTCTGTCGGGCCCTGTCGGGCCCTGTCGGGCTCTGTCGGGCTCTGTCGGGCCCTGTCGGGCTCTGTCGGGCTCTGTCGGGCTCTGTCGGGCTCTACTGGGCTCTACTGGGCTCTGTCGGGCTCTGTCGGGCTCTACTGGCCCCTGTCGGGCCCTGTCGGGCCCTGTCGGGCTCTGTCGGCCTCTACTGGGCTCTGTCGGGCTCTGTCGGGCTCTGTCGGGCTCTACTGGGCTCTGTCGGGCTCTGTCGGGCTCTGTCGGGATCTGTCGGGCTCTACTGGGCCCTGTCGGGCTCTGTCGGGCTCTGTCAGGGACCTGTCGGGCTCTGTCGGGCTCTGTCGGGCTCTGTCGGGCTCTACTGGGCTCTGTCGGGCTCTGTCGGGCTCTGTCGGGCTCTGTCAGGCTCTGTCGGGCTCTGTCGGGCCTGTCGGGCTCTGTCGGGCTCTGTCGGGCTCTGTCGGGCTCTGTCGGGCTCTACTGGGCCCTGTCGGGCTCTGTCGGTCTCTGTCGGGCTCTGTCGGGCCCTGTCGGGCTCTGTCGGGCTCTACTGGGCCCTGTCGGGCCCTGTCGGGCTCTGTCGGGCTCTGTCGGGCTCTGTCGGGCTCTACTGGGCCCTGTCGGGCGCTGTCGGGCTCTGTCGGGCTCTGTCGGGCCCTGTCGGGCTCTGTCGGGCTCTGTCGGGCTCTGTCGGGCTCTACTGGGCCCTGTCGGGTTCTGTCGGGCTCTGTCGGGCTATGTCGGGCTCTACTGGGCCCTGTCGGTCTCTGTCGGGCTCTGTCGGGCTCTGTCGGGCCCTGTCGGGCTCTGTCGGGCTCTGTCGGGCTCTGTCGGGCCCTCTCGGCTCTGTCGGGCTCTACTGGGCCCTGTCGGGCTCTGTCGGGCTCTGTCGGGCTCTGTCGGGCCCTGTCGGGCTCTGTCGGGCTCTGTCGGGCTCTACTGGGACCTGTCGGACTCTGTCGGGCTCTGTCGGGCTCTGTCGGGCTCTGACGGGTTCTGTCGGGCTCTGTCGGTCTCTGTCGGGCTCTACTGGGCCCTGTCGGGCCCTGTCGGGCTCTGTCGGGCTCTGTCGGGCTCTGTCCGGCCCTGTCGGGCTCTGTCGGGCTCTGTCGGGCTCTGTCGGGCTCTACTGGGCCCTGTCGGGCCCTGTCGGGCTCTGTCGGGCTCTGTCGGGCTCTGTCGGGCTCTACTGGGCTCTGTCGGGCCCTGTCGGGCTCTGTCGGGCCCTGTCGGGCTCTGTCGGGCTCTGTCGGGCTCTACTGGGCCCTGTCGGGCCCTGTCGGGCTCTGTCGGGCTCTGTCGGGCCCTGTCGGGCTCTGTCGGGCTCTGTCGGGCTCTGTCGGGCCCTGTCGGGCTCTGTCGGGCTCTGTCGGGCCCTGTCGGGCTCTGTCGGGCTCTGTCGGGCTCTGTCGGGCTCTACTGGGCTCTGTCGGGCTCTGTCGGGCTCTGTCGGCTCTGTCGGGCTCTACTGGGCCCTGTCGGGCTCTGTCAGGCTCTGTCGGGCCCTGTCGGGCTCTGTCGGGCTCTGTCGGGCTCTGTTGGGCCCTGTCCGGGCTCTGTCGGGCCCTGTCGGGCCCTGTCGGGCTCTGTAGGGCTCTGTCGGGCTCTGTCGGGCTCTACTGGGCTCTGTCGGGCTCTACTGGGCTCTACTGGGCCCTGTCGGGCTCTGTCGGGCTCTGTCGGGCCCTGTCGGGCTCTGTCGGGCTCTACTGGGCTCTACTGGGCTCTGTCGGGCTCTGTCGGGCTCTACTGGCCCCTGTCGGGCCCTGTCGGGCCCTGTCGGGCTCTGTCGGCCTCTACTGGGCTCTGTCGGGCTCTACTGGGCTCTACTGGGCCCTGTCGGGCTCTGTCGGGCTCTGTCGGGCTCTGTCGGGCTCTGTCGGGCTCTACTGGGCTCTACTGGGCTCTGTCGGGCTCTGTCGGGCTCTACTGGCCCCTGTCGGGCTCTGTCGGGCCCTGTCGGGCTCTGTCGGCCTCTACTGGGCTCTGTCGGGCCTCTGTCGGGCTCTGTCGGGCTCTACTGGGCTCTGTCGGGCTCTGTCGGGCTCTGTCGGGCTCTACTGGGCCCTGTCGGGCTCTGTCGGGCCCTGTCGGGCCCTGTCGGGCTCTGTCGGGCCCTGTCGGGCTCTGTCGGGCTCTGTCGGGCTCTGTCGGGCTCTGTCGGGCTCTGTCGGGCTCTACTGGGCCCTGTCGGGCCCTGTCGGGCTCTGTCGGGCCCTGTCGGGCTCTGTCGGGCTCTGTCGGGCCCTGTCGGGCTCTGTCGGGCTCTGTCGGGCTCTGTCGGGCCCTGTCGGGCTCTGTCGGGCTCTGTCGGGCTCTATCGGGCTCTACTGGGCCCTGTCGGGCCCTGTCGGGCTCTGTCGGGCTCTGTCGTGCCCTGTCGGGCCCTGTCGGGCTCTGTCGGGCCTGTCGGTCCCTGTCGGGCTCTGTCGGGCTCTGTCGGGCCCTGTCGGGCTCTGTCGGGCTCTGTCGGGCTCTGTCGGGCTCTACTGGGACCTGTCGGGCCCTGTCGGGCTCTGTCGGCTCTGTCGGGCTCTGTCGGGCCCTGTCGGGCTCTGTCGGGCTCTGTCGGGCCCTGTCGGGCCCTGTCGGGCTCTGTCGGGCTCTGTCGGGCTCTACTGGGCTCTGTCGGGCTCTGTCGGGCTCTGTCGGGCTCTGTCGGGCTCTACTGGGCCCTGTCGGGCTCTTGTCGGGCTCTGTCGGGCTCTGTCGGGCCCTGTCGGGCCCTGTCGGGCTCTGTCGGGCTCTGTCGGGCTCTACTGGGCTCTGTCGGGCTCTGTCGGGCTCTGTCGGGATCTACTGGGCCCTGTCGGGCTCTGTCGGGCTCTGTGGGGCCCTGTCGGGCTCTGTCGGGCTCTGTCGGGCTCTGTCGGGCCCTGTCGGCTCTGTCGGGCTCTGTCGGGCTCTGTCGGGCTCTACTGGGCCCTGTCGGGCCCTGTCGGGCTCTGTCGGGCTCTGTCGGGCCCTGTCGGGCTCTGTCGGGCTCTGTCGGGCTCTGTCGGGCCCTGTCGGGCTCTGTCGGGCTCTGTCGGGCCCTGTCGGGCTCTTCTGTCGGGCCCTGTCGGGCCCTGTCGGGCTCTGTCGGGCTCTGTCGGGCTCTGTCGGGCCCTGTCGGGCTCTGTCGGGCTCTGTCGGGCTCTATCGGGCTCTACTGGGCCCTGTCGGGCCCTGTCGGGCTCTGTCGGGCTCTGTCGGGCTCTGTCGGGCTCTACTGGGCCCTGTCGGGCTCTGTCGGGCTCTGTCGGGCTCTGTCGGGCTCTGTCGGGCTCTACTGGGCCCTGTCGGGCTCTGTCGGGCTCTGTCGGGCCCTGTCGGGCCCTGTCGGGCTCTGTCAGGCTCTGTCGGGCTCTGTCGGGCTCTACTGGGCCCTGTCGGGCCCTATCGGGCCCTGTCGGGCTCTACTGGGCTCTACTGGGCTATGTCGGCTCTTTCGGGCTCTACTGGGCCCTGTCGGGCCCTGTCGGGCCCTGTCGGGCTCTGTCGGGCCCTGTCGGGCCCTGTCGGGCTCTGTCGGGCTCTGTCGGGCCTGTCGGGCTCTGTCGGGCTCTGTCGGGCTCTGTCGGGCTCTACTGGGCTCTACTGGGCTCTGTCGGGCTCTGTCGGGCTCTACTGGCCCCTGTCGGGCCCTGTCGGGCCCTGTCGGGCTCTGTCGGCCTCTACTGGGCTCTGTCGGGCTCTGTCGGGCTCTGTCGGGCTCTACTGGGCTCTGTCGGGCTCTGTCGGGCTCTGTCGGGATCTGTCGGGCTCTACTGGGCCCTGTCGGGCTCTGTCGGGCCCTGTCGGGCCCTGTCGGGCTCTGTCGGGCTCTGTCGGGACCTGTCGGGCTCTGTCGGGCTCTGTCGGGCTCTGTCGGGCTCTACTGGGCTCTGTCGGGCTCTGTCGGGCTCTGTCGGGCTCTGTCGGGCTCTACTGGGCCCTGTCAGGCTCTGTCGGGCTCTGTCGGGCCCTGTCGGGCTCTGTCGGGCTCTGTCGGGCTCTGTCGGGCTCTGTCGGGCTCTACTGGGCCCTGTCGGGCTCTGTCGGTCTCTGTCGGGCTCTGTCGGGCCCTGTCGGGCTCTGTCGGGCTCTACTGGGCCCTGTCGGGCCCTGTCGGGCTCTGTCGGGCTCTGTCGGGCTCTGTCGGGCTCTACTGGGCCCTGTCGGGCGCTGTCGGGCTCTGTCGGGCTCTGTCGGGCCCTGTCGGGCTCTGTCGGGCTCTGTCGGGCTCTGTCGGGCTCTACTGGGCCCTGTCGGGTTCTGTCGGGCTCTGTCGGGCTATGTCGGGCTCTACTGGGCCCTGTCGGTCTCTGTCGGGCTCTGTCGGGCCCTGTCGGGCTCTGTCGGGCTCTGTCGGGCTCTACTGGGACCTGTCGGACTCTGTCGGGCTCTGTCGGGCTCTGTCGGGCTCTGACGGGTTCTGTCGGGCTCTGTCGGTCTCTGTCGGGCTCTACTGGGCCCTGTCGGGCCCTGTCGGGCTCTGTCGGGCTCTGTCGGGCTCTGTCCGGCCCTGTCGGGCTCTGTCGGGCTCTGTCGGGCTCTGTCGGGCTCTACTGGGCCCTGTCGGGCCCTGTCGGGCTCTGTCGGGCTCTGTCGGGCTCTGTCGGGCTCTACTGGGCTCTGTCGGGCCCTGTCGGGCTCTGTCGGGCCCTGTCGGGCTCTGTCGGGCTCTGTCGGGCTCTACTGGGCCCTGTCGGGCCCTGTCGTGCTCTGTCGGGCTCTGTCGGGCCCTGTCGGGCTCTGTCGGGCTCTGTCGGGCTCTGTCGGGCCCTGTCGGGCTCTGTCGGGCTCTGTCGGGCCCTGTCGGGCTCTGTCGGGCTCTGTCGGGCTCTGTCGGGCTCTACTGGGCTCTGTCGGGCTCTGTCGGGCTCTGTCGGGCTCTACTGGGCCCTGTCGGGCTCTGTCAGGCTCTGTCGGGCCCTGTCGGGCTCTGTCGGGCTCTGTCGGGCTCTGTTGGGCCCTGTCGGGCTCTGTCCGGCCCTGTCGGGCCCTGTCGGGCTCTGTCGGGCTCTGTCGGGCTCTACTGGGCTCTGTCGGGCTCTACTGGGCTCTACTGGGCCCTGTCGGGCTCTGTCGGGCTCTGTCGGGCCCTGTCGGGCTCTGTCGGGCTCTACTGGGCTCTACTGGGCTCTGTCGGGCTCTGTCGGGCTCTACTGGCCCCTGTCGGGCCCTGTCGGGCCCTGTCGGGCTCTGTCGGCCTCTACTGGGCTCTGTCGGGCTCTACTGGGCTCTACTGGGCCCTGTCGGGCTCTGTCGGGCTCTGTCGGGCTCTGTCGGGCTCTGTCGGGCTCTACTGGGCTCTACTGGGCTCTGTCGGGCTCTGTCGGGCTCTACTGGCCCCTGTCGGGCCCTGTCGGGCCCTGTCGGGCTCTGTCGGCCTCTACTGGGCTCTGTCGGGCTCTGTCGGGCTCTGTCGGGCTCTACTGGGCTCTGTCGGGCTCTGTCGGGCTCTGTCGGGCTCTGTCGGGCTCTACTGGGCCCTGTCGGACTCTGTCGGGCCCTGTCGGGCCCTGTCGGGCTCTGTCGGGCTCTGTCGGGCTCTGTCGGGCTCTGTCGGGCTCTACTGGGCCCTGTCGGGCCCTGTCGGGCTCTGTCGGGCCCTGTCGGGCTCTGTCGGGCTCTGTCGGGCCCTGTCGGGCTCTGTCGGGCTCTGTCGGGCTCTGTCGGGCCCTGTCGGGCTCTGTCGGGCTCTGTCGGGCACTATCGGGCTCTACTGGGCCCTGTCGGGCCCTGTCGGGCTCTGTCGGGCTCTGTCGTGCCCTGTCGGGCCCTGTCGGGCTCTGTCGGGCCCTGTCGGTCCCTGTCGGGCTCTGTCGGGCTCTGTCGGGCCCTGTCGGGCTCTGTCGGGCTCTGTCGGGCTCTGTCGGGCTCTACTGGGACCTGTCGGGCCCTGTCGGGCTCTGTCGGGCTCTGTCGGGCCCTGTCGGGCCCTGTCGGGCTCTGTCGGGCTCTGTCGGGCCCTGTCGGGCCCTGTCGGGCTCTGTCGGGCTCTGTCGGGCTCTACTGGGCTCTGTCGGGCTCTGTCGGGCTCTGTCGGGCTCTGTCGGGCTCTACTGGGCCCTGTCGGGCTCTGTCGGGCTCTGTCGGGCCCTGTCGGGCCCTGTCGGGCTCTGTCGGGCTCTGTCGGGCTCTACTGGGCTCTGTCGGGCTCTGTCGGGCTCTGTCGGGCTCTGTCGGGATCTACTGGGCCCTGTCGGGCTCTGTCGGGCTCTGTGGGGCCCTGTCGGGCTCTGTCGGGCTCTGTCGGGCTCTGTCGGGCCCTGTCGGGCTCTGTCGGGCCCTGTCGGGCTCTGTCGGGCTCTGTCGGGCTCTGTCGGGCTCTACTGGGCCCTGTCGGGCCCTGTCGGGCTCTGTCGGGCCCTGTCGGGCTCTGTCGGGCTCTGTCGGGCCCTGTCGGGCTCTGTCGGGCTCTGTCGGGCTCTGTCGGGCCCTGTCGGGCTCTGTCGGGCTCTGTCGGGCTCTATCGGGCTCTACTGGGCCCTGTCGGGCCCTGTCGGGCTCTGTCGGGCTCTGTCGGGCTCTGTCGGGCTCTACTGGGCCCTGTCGGGCTCTGTCGGGCTCTGTCGGGCTCTGTCGGGCTCTGTCGGGCTCTACTGGGCCCTGTCGGGCTCTGTCGGGCTCTGTCGGGCCCTGTCGGGCCCTGTCGGGCTCTGTCAGGCTCTGTCGGGCTCTGTCGGGCTCTACTGGGCCCTGTCGGGCCCTATCGGGCCCTGTCGGGCTCTACTGGGCTCTACTGGGCTCTACTGGGCTATGTCGGGCTCTTTCGGGCTCTACTGGGCCCTGTCGGGACCTGTCGGGCCCTGTCGGGCTCTGTCGGGCCCTGTCGGGCCCTGTCGGGCTCTGTCGGGCTCTGTCGGGCCCTGTCGGGCTCTGTCGGGCTCTGTCGGGCTCTGTCGGGCTCTACTGGGCTCTACTGGGCTCTGTCGGGCTCTGTCGGGCTCTACTGGCCCCTGTCGGGCCCTGTCGGGCCCTGTCGGGCTCTGTCGGCCTCTACTGGGCTCTGTCGGGCTCTGTCGGGCTCTGTCGGGCTCTACTGGGCTCTGTCGGGCTCTGTCGGGCTCTGTCGGGATCTGTCGGGCTCTACTGGGCCCTGTCGGGCTCTGTCGGGCCCTGTCGGGCCCTGTCGGGCTCTGTCGGGACCTGTCGGGCTCTGTCGGGCTCTGTCGGGCTCTGTCGGGCTCTACTGGGCTCTGTCGGGCTCTGTCGGGCTCTGTCGGCCTCTGTCGGGCTCTACTGGGCCCTGTCAGGCTCTGTCGGGCTCTGTCGGGCCCTGTCGGGCTCTGTCGGGCTCTGTCGGGTTCTGTCGGACTCTGTCGGGCTCTACTGGGCTCTGTCGGGCTCTGTCGGGCTCTGTCGGGCCCTGTCGGGCCCTGTCGGGCTCTGTCGGGCTCTACTGGGCCCTGTCGGGCCCTGTCGGGCTCTGTCGGGCTCTGTCGGGCTCTACTGGGCCCTGTCGGGCGCTGTCGGGCTCTGTCGGGCTCTGTCGGGCCCTGTCGGGCTCTGTCGGGCTCTGTCGGGCTCTGTCGGGCTCTACTGGGCCCTGTCGGGTTCTGTCGGGCTCTGTCGGGCTATGTCGGGCTCTACTGGGCCCTGTCGGTCTCTGTCGGGCTCTGTCGGGCTCTGTCGGGCCCTGTCGGGCTCTGTCGGGCTCTGTCGGGCTCTGTCGGGCCCTCTCGGCTCTGTCGGGCTCTACTGGGCCCTGTCGGGCTCTGTCGGGCTCTGTCGGGCCCTGTCGGGCTCTGTCGGGCTCTGTCGGGCTCTACTGGGACCTGTCGGACTCTGTCGGGCTCTGTCGGGCTCTGTCGGGCTCTGACGGGTTCTGTCGGGCTCTGTCGGTCTCTGTCGGGCTCTACTGGGCCCTGTCGGGCCCTGTCGGGCTCTGTCGGGCTCTGTCGGGCTCTGTCCGGCCCTGTCGGGCTCTGTCGGGCTCTGTCGGGCTCTGTCGGGCTCTACTGGGCCCTGTCGGGCCCTGTCGGGCTCTGTCGGGCTCTGTCGGGCTCTGTCGGGCTCTACTGGGCTCTGTCGGGCCCTGTCGGGATCTGTCGGGCCCTGTCGGGCTCTGTCGGGCTCTGTCGGGCTCTACTGGGCCCTGTCGGGCCCTGTCGGGCTCTGTCGGGCTCTGTCGGGCCCTGTCGGGCTCTGTCGGGCTCTGTCGGGCTCTGTCGGGCCCTGTCGGGCTCTGTCGGGCTCTGTCGGGCCCTGTCGGGCTCTGTCGGGCTCTGTCGGGCTCTGTCGGGCTCTACTGGGCCTCTGTCGGGCTCTGTCGGGCTCTGTCGGGCTCTGTCGGGCTCTACTGGGCCCTGTCGGGCTCTGTCAGGCTCTGTCGGGCCCTGTCGGGCTCTGTCGGGCTCTGTCGGGCTCTGTTGGGCCCTGTCGGGCTCTGTCGGGCCCTGTCGGGCCCTGTCGGGCTCTGTAGGGCTCTGTCGGGCTCTGTCGGGCTCTACTGGGCTCTGTCGGGCTCTACTGGGCTCTACTGGGCCCTGTCGGGCTCTGTCGGGCTCTGTCGGGCCCTGTCGGGCTCTGTCGGGCTCTACTGGGCTCTACTGGGCTCTGTCGGGCTCTGTCGGGCTCTACTGGCCCCTGTCGGGCCCTGTCGGGCCCTGTCGGGCTCTGTCGGCCTCTACTGGGCTCTGTCGGGCTCTACTGGGCTCTACTGGGCCCTGTCGGGCTCTGTCGGGCTCTGTCGGGCTCTGTCGGGCTCTGTCGGGCTCTACTGGCTCTACTGGGCTCTGTCGGGCTCTGTCGGGCTCTACTGGCCCCTGTCGGGCCCTGTCGGGCCCTGTCGGGCTCTGTCGGCCTCTACTGGGCTCTGTCGGGCTCTGTCGGGCTCTGTCGGGCTCTACTGGGCTCTGTCGGGCTCTGTCGGGCTCTGTCGGGCTCTGTCGGGCTCTACTGGGCCCTGTCGGGCTCTGTCGGGCCCTGTCGGGCCCTGTCGGGCTCTGTCGGGGCTCTGTCGGGCCCTGTCGGGCTCTGTCGGGCTCTGTCGGGCTCTGTCGGGCTCTACTGGGCTCTGTCGGGCTCTGTCGGGCTCTGTCGGGCTATGTCGGGCTCTGTCGGGCTCTACTGGGCCCTGTCGGGCTCTGTCGGGCTCTGTCGGGCCCTGTCGGGCTCTGTCGGGCTCTGTCGGGCCCTGTCGGGCTCTGTCGGGCCCTGTCGGGCCCTGTCGGGCTCTGTCGGGCTCTGTCGGGCTCTGTCGGGCTCTACTGGGCCCTGTCGGGCTCTGTCGGGCTCTGTCGGGCTCTGTCGGGCCCTGTCGGGCTCTGTCGGGCTCTACTGGGCCCTGTCGGGCCCTGTCGGGCTCTGTCGGGCTCTGTCGGGCTCTGTCGGGCTCTACTGGGCCCTGTCGGGCGCTGTCGGGCTCTGTCGGGCTCTGTCGGGCTCTGTCGGGCCCTGTCGGGCTCTGTCGGGCTCTGTCGGGCTCTGTCGGGCTCTACTGGGCCCTGTCGGGTTCTGTCGGGCTCTGTCGGGCTATGTCGGGGTCTACTGGGCCCTGTCGGGCTCTGTCGGGCTCTGTCGGGCTCTGTCGGGCTCTGTCGGGCTCTCCTGGGCCCTGTCGGGCCCTGTCGGGCTCTGTCGGGCTCTGTCGGGCTCTGTCGGGCTCTACTGGGCTCTACTGGGCTCTGTCGGGCTCTGTCGGGTTCTGTCCGGGCTGTGTCGGGCTCTGTCGGGCTCTGTCGGGCTCTGTCGGGCTCTGTCCGGGCCCTGTCGGGCTCTGTCGGGCTCTGTCGGGCTATGTCGGTGTCTACTGGGCCCTGTCGGGCCCTGTCGGGCTCTGTCAGGCTCTGTCGGGCTCTGTCGGGCTCTGTCGGGCCCTGTCGGGCCCTGTCGGGCTCTGTCGGGCTCTGTCGGGCTCTACTGGGCTCTGTCGGGCTCTGTCGGGCTCTGTCGGGCTCTGTCGGGCTCTACTGGGCCCTGTCGGGCTCTGTCGGGCTCTGTCGGGCTCTGTCGGGCCCTGTCGGGCCCTGTCGGGCTCTGTCGGGCTCTGTCGGGCTCTACTGGGCTCTGTCGGGCTCTGTCGGGCTCTGTCGGGCTCTGTCGGGATCTACTGGGCCCTGTCGGGCTCTGTCGGGCTCTGTGGGGCCCTGTCGGGCTCTGTCGGGCTCTGTCGGGCTCTGTCGGGCCCTGTCGGGCTCTGTCGGGCTCTGTCGGGCTCTGTCGGGCTCTACTGGGCCCTGTCGGGCCCTGTCGGGCTCTGTCGGGCCCTGTCGGGCTCTGTCGGGCCCTGTCGGGCTCTGTCGGGCTCTGTCGGGCTCTGTCGGGCCCTGTCCGGGCTCTGTCGGGCTCTGTCGGGCTCTATCGGGCTCTACTGGGCCCTGTCGGGCCCTGTCGGGCTCTGTCGGGCTCTGTCGTGCCCTGTCGGGCCCTGTCGGGCTCTGTCGGGCCCTGTCGGTCCCTGTCGGGCTCTGTCGGGCTCTGTCGGGCCCTGTCGGGCTCTGTCGGGCTCTGTCAGGCTCTGTCGGGCTCTACTGGGACCTGTCGGGCCTGTCGGGCTCTGTCGGGCTCTGTCGGGCTCTGTCGGGCCCTGTCGGGCTCTGTCGGGCTCTGTCGGGCCCTGTCGGGCCCTGTCGGGCTCTGTCGGGCTCTGTCGGGCTCTACTGGGCTCTGTCGGGCTCTGTCGGGCTCTGTCGGGCTCTGTCGGGCTCTACTGGGCCCTGTCGGGCTCTGTCGGGCTCTGTCGGGCTCTGTCGGGCCCTGTCGGGCCCTGTCGGGCTCTGTCGGGCTCTGTCGGGCTCTACTGGGCTCTGTCGGGCTCTGTCGGGCTCTGTCGGGCTCTGTCGGGATCTAGTGGGCCCTGTCGGGCTCTGTCGGGCTCTGTGGGGCCCTGTCGGGCTCTGTCGGGCTCTGTCGGGCTCTGTCGGGCCCTGTCGGGCTCTGTCGGGCCCTGTCGGGCTCTGTCGGGCTCTGTCGGGCTCTGTCGGGCTCTGTCGGGCTCTACTGGGCCCTGTCGGGCCCTGTCGGGCTCTGTCGGGCCCTGTCGGGCTCTGTCGGGCTCTGTCGGGCCCTGTCGGGCTCTGTCGGGCTCTGTCGGGCTCTGTCGGGCCCTGTCGGGCTCTGTCGGGCTCTGTCGGGCTCTATCGGGCTCTACTGGGCCCTGTCGGGCCCTGTCGGGCTCTGTCGGGCTCTGTCGGGCTCTGTCGGGCTCTACTGGGCCCTGTCGGGCTCTGTCGGGCTCTGTCGGGCTCTGTCGGGCTCTGTCGGGCTCTACTGGGCCCTGTCGGGCTCTGTCGGGCTCTGTCGGGCCCTGTCGGGCCCTGTCGGGCTCTGTCAGGCTCTGTCGGGCTCTGTCGGGCTCTACTGGGCCCTGTCGGGCCCTATCGGGCCCTGTCGGGCTCTACTGGGCTCTACTGGGCTATGTCGGGCTCTTTCGGGCTCTACTGGCCCTGTCGGGCCCTGTCGGGCCCTGTCGGGCTCTGTCGGGCCCTGTCGGGCCCTGTCGGGCTCTGTCGGGCTCTGTCGGGCCCTGTCGGGCTCTGTCGGGCTCTGTCGGGCTCTGTCGGGCTCTACTGGGCTCTACTGGGCTCTGTCGGGCTCTGTCGGGCTCTACTGGCCCCTGTCGGGCCCTGTCGGGCCCTGTCGGGCTCTGTCGGCCTCTACTGGGCTCTGTCGGGCTCTGTCGGGCTCTGTCGGGCTCTACTGGGCTCTGTCGGCTCTGTCGGGCTCTGTCGGGATCTGTCGGGCTCTACTGGGCCCTGTCGGGCTCTGTCGGGCCCTGTCGGGCCCTGTCGGGCTCTGTCGGGCTCTGTCGGGACCTGTCGGGCTCTGTCGGGCTCTGTCGGGCTCTGTCGGGCTCTACTGGGCTCTGTCGGGCTCTGTCGGGCTCTGTCGGGCTCTGTCGGGCTCTACTGGACCCTGTCAGGCTCTGTCGGGCTCTGTCGGGCCCTGTCGGGCTCTGTCGGGCTCTGTCGGGCTCTGTCGGGCTCTGTCGGGCTCTACTGGGCCCTGTCGGGCTCTGTCGGTCTCTGTCGGGCTCTGTCGGGCCCTGTCGGGCTCTGTCGGGCTCTACTGGGCCCTGTCGGGCCCTGTCGGGCTCTGTCGGGCTCTGTCGGGCTCTGTCGGGCTCTACTGGGCCCTGTCGGGCGCTGTCGGGCTCTGTCGGGCTCTGTCGGGCCCTGTCGGGCTCTGTCAGGCTCTGTCGGGCTCTGTCGGGCTCTACTGGGCCCTGTCGGGTTCTGTCGGGCTCTGTCGGGCTATGTCGGGCTCTACTGGGCCCTGTCGGTCTCTGTCGGGCTCTGTCGGGCTCTGTCGGGCCCTGTCGGGCTCTGTCGGGCTCTGTCGGGCTCTGTCGGGCCCTCTCGGCTCTGTCGGGCTCTACTGGGCCCTGTCGGGCTCTGTCGGGCTCTGTCGGGCTCTGTCGGGCCCTGTCGGGCTCTGTCGGGCTCTGTCGGGCTCTACTGGGACCTGTCGGACTCTGTCGGGCTCTGTCGGGCTCTGTCGGGTTCTGTCGGGCTCTGTCGGTCTCTGTCGGGCTCTACTGGGACCTGTCGGGCCCTGTCGGGCTCTGTCGGGCTCTGTCGGGCTCTGTCCGGCCCTGTCGGGCTCTGTCGGGCTCTGTCGGGCTCTGTCGGGCTCTACTGGGCCCTGTCGGGCCCTGTCGGGCTCTGTCGGCTCTGTCGGGCTCTGTCGGGCTCTACTGGGCTCTGTCGGGCCCTGTCGGGCTCTGTCGGGCTCTGTCGGGCTCTACTGGGCCCTGTCGGGCCCTGTCGGGCTCTGTCGGGCTCTGTCGGGCCCTGTCGGGCTCTGTCGGGCTCTGTCGGGCTCTGTCGGGCCCTGGTCGGGCTCTGTCGGGCTCTGTCGGGCCCTGTTGGGCTCTGTCGGGCTCTGTCGGGCTCTGTCGGGCTCTACTGGGCTCTATCGGGCTCTGTCGGGCTCTGTCGGGCTCTGTCGGGCTCTACTGGGCCCTGTCGGGCTCTGTCAGGCTCTGTCGGGCCCTGTCGGGCTCTGTCGGGCTCTGTCGGGCTCTGTTGGGCCCTGTCGGGCTCTGTCGGGCCCTGTCGGGCCCCTGTCGGGCTCTGTAGGGCTCTGTCGGGCTCTGTCGGGCTCTACTGGGCTCTGTCGGGCTCTACTGGGCTCTACTGGGCCCTGTCGGGCTCTGTCGGGCTCTGTCGGGCCCTGTCGGGCTCTGTCGGGCTCTACTGGGCCCTGTCGGGCTCTGTCGGGCTCTGTCGGGCTCTACTGGGCTCTGTCGGGCTCTGTCGGGCTCTGTCGGGCTCTGTCGGGCTCTACTGTTCCCTGTGGGGCCCTGTCGGGCTCTGTCGGGCTCTGTCGGGCTCTGTCGGGCTCAACTGGTCTCTGTCGGGCTCTGTCGGGTTCTGTCGGGCTCTGTCGGGCTCTGTCGGGCTCTGTCGGGCTCTACTGGGCTCTACTGGGCTCTGTCGGGCTCTGTCGGGCTCTACTGGGCCCTGTCGGGCTCTGTCGGGCCCTGTCGGGCCCTGTCGGGCTCTGTCGGGCTCTGTCGGGTACTGTCGGGCTCTGTCGGGCTCTGTCGGGCCCTGTCGGGCCCTGTCGGTCTCTGTCGGGCTCTGTCGGGCCATGTCGGGCGCTGTCGGGCTCTGTCGGGCTCTGTCGGGCCCTGTCGGGCTCTGTCGGGCTCTGTCGGGCTCTGTCGGGCTCTACTGGGCCCTGTCGGGTTCTGTCGGGCTCTGTCGGGCTCTGTCGGGCTCTACTGGGCCCTGTCGGGCTCTGTCGGGCTCTGTCGGGCTCTGTCGGGCTCTACTGGGCCCTGTCGGGCTCTGTCGGGCTCTACTGGGCTCTGTCGGTCCCTGTCGGGCTCTACTGGGCCCTGTTGGGCCCTGTCGGGCCCTGTCGGGCTCTGTCGGGCTCTGTCGGGCTCTGTTGGGCTCTACTGGGCTCTGTAGGGCTCTGTCGGGTTCTGTCGGGCCCTGTCGGGCCCTGTCGGGCTCTGTCGGGCTCTGTCGGGCTCTGTTGGGCTGTGTCGGGCTCTGTCGGGCTCTGTCGGGCTCTACTGGGCTCTACTGTTCCCTGTCGGGCTCTACTGGGCCCTGTCGGGCCCTGTCGGGCTCTGTCGGGCTCTGTCGGGCTCTACTGGGCTCTACTGGGCTCTGTCGGGCCCTGTCGGGCCCTGTCGGGCTCTGTCGGGCTCTGTCGGGCTCTGTCGGGCTCTGTCGGGCTCTACTGGGCTCTACTGGGCTCTGTCGGGCTCTGTCGGGCTCTGTCGGGCCCTGTCGGGCCCTGTCGGGCTCTGTCGGGCTCTGTCGGGCTCTGTCGGGCTCTACTGGGCCCTGTCGGGCTCTGTCGGGCTCTGTCGGGCCCTGTCGGGCCCTGTCGGGCTCTGTCGGGCTCTGTCGGGCTCTGTCGGGCTCTGTCGGGCTCTACTGGGCCCTGTCGGGCCCTGTCGGGCTCTGTCGGGCTCTGTCGGGCTCTGTCGGGCTCTACTGGGCTCTACTGGGCTCTGTCGGGCTCTGTCGGGCTCTGTCGGGCCCTGTCGGGCTCTGTCGGGCTCTGTCGTGCCCTGTCGGGCCCTGTCGGGCTCTGTCGGGCCCTGTCGGGCCCTGTCGGGCTCTGTCGGGCTCTGTCGGGCTCTGTCGGGCCCTGTCGGGCTCTGTCGGGCTCTGTCGGGCTCTACTGGGCCCTGTCGGGCCCTGTCGGGCCATGTCGGGCTCTGTCGGGCTCTGTCGGGCTCTGTCGGGCTCTACTGGGCCCTGTCGGGCCCTGTCGGGCCCTGTCGGGCTCTGTCGGGCTCTGTCGGGCCCTGTCGGGCCCTGTCGGGCTCCGTCGGGTTCTGTCGGGCTCTACTGGGCTCTGTCGGGCTCTGTCGGGCTCTGTCGGGCTCTACTGGGCCCTGTCGGGCTCTGTCGGGCTCTGTCGGGTTCTGTCGGGCCCTGTCGGGCCCTGTCGGGCTCTGTCGGGCTCTGTCGGGCTCTACTGGGCTCTGTCGGGCTCTGTCGGGCTCTGTCGGGCTCTGTCGGGATCTACTGGGCCCTGTCGGGCTCTGTCGGGCTCTGTGGGGCCCTGTCGGGCTCTGTCGGGCTCTGTCGGGCTCTGTCGGGCCCTGTCGGGCTCTGTCGGGCCCTGTCGGGCCCTGTCGGGCTCTGTCGGGCTCTGTCGGGCTCTGTCGGGCCCTGTCGGGCTCTGTCGGGCTCTGTCGGGCTCTACTGGGCCCTGTCGGGCCCTGTCGGGCCATGCCGGGCTCTGTCGGGCTCTGTCGGGCTCTGTCGGGCTCTACTGGGCTCTGTCGGGCCCTGTCGGGCCCTGTCGGGCTCTGTCGGGCTCTGTCGGGCCCTGTCGGGCCCTGTCGGGCTCCGTCGGGCTCTGTCGGGCTCTACTGGGCTCTGTCGGGCTCTGTCGGGCTCTGTCGGGCTCTACTGGGCCCTGTCGGGCTCTGTCGGGCTCTGTCGGGTTCTGTCGGGCCCTGTCGGGCCCTGTCGGGCTCTGTCGGGCTCTGTCGGGCTCTACTGGGCTCTGTCGGGCTCTGTCGGGCTCTGTCGGGCTCTGTCGGGATCTACTGGGCCCTGTCGGGCTCTGTCGGGCTCTGTGGGGCCCTGTCGGGCTCTGTCGGGCTCTGTCGGGCTCTGTCGGGCCCTGTCGGGCTCTGTCGGGCCCTGTCGGGCTCTGTCGGGCTCTGTCGGGCTCTGTCGGGCTCTACTGGGCCCTGTCGGGCCCTGTCGGGCTCTGTCGGGCCCTGTCGGGCTCTGTCTGGCTCTGTTGGGCCCTGTCGGGCTCTGTCGGGCTCTGTCGGGCCCTGTCGGGCCCTGTCGGGCTCTGTCGGGCTCTGTCGGGCTCTGTCGGGCTCTACTGGGCCCTGTCGGGCTCTGTCGGGCTCTGTCGGGCTCTGTCGGGCTCTGTCGGGCTCTACTGGGCCCTGTCGGGCTCTGTCGGGCCCTGTCGGGCTCTGTCGGGCCCTCTCGGGCCCTGTCGGGCTCTGTCAGGCTCTGTCGGGCTCTGTCGGGCTCTACTGGGCCCTGTCTGGCCCTATCGGGCCCTGTCGGGCTCTACTGGGCTCTACTGGGCTATGTCGGGCTCTTTCGGGCTCTACTGGGCCCTGTCGGGCTCTGTCGGGCTCTGTCGGGCCCTGTCGGGCTCTGTCGGGCTCTGTCGGGCTCTGTCGGGCTCTATTGGGCTCTACTGGGCTCTGTCGGGCTCTGTCGGGCTCTACTGGCCCCTGTCGGGCCCTGTCGGGCCCTGTCGGGCTCTGTCGGCCTCTACTGGGCTCTGTCGGGCTCTGTCGGGCTCTGTCGGGCTCTACTGGGCTCTGTCGGGCTCTGTCGGGCTCTGTCGGGCTCTGTCGGGCTCTACTGGGCCCTGTCGGGCTCTGTCGGGCCCTGTCGGGCCCTGTCGGGCTCTGTCGGGCTCTGTCGGGCCCTGTCGGGCTCTGTCGGGCTCTGTCGGGCTCTGTCGGGCTCTACTGGGCTCTGTCGGGCTCTGTCGGGCTCTGTCGGGCTATGTCGGGCTCTGTCGGGCTCTACTGGGCCCTGTCGGGCTCTGTCGGGCTCTGTCGGGCCCTGTCGGGCTCTGTCGGGCTCTGTCGGGCCCTGTCGGGCTCTGTCGGGCCCTGTCGGGCCCTGTCGGGCTCTGTCGGGCTCTGTCGGGCTCTGTCGGGCTCTACTGGGCCCTGTCGGGCTCTGTCGGGCTCTGTCGGGCTCTGTCGGGCCCTGTCAGGCTCTGTCGGGCTCTACTGGGCCCTGTCGGGCCCTGTCGGGCTCTGTCGTGCTCTGTCGGGCTCTGTCGGGCTCTGTCGGGCTCTACTGGGCCCTGTCGGGCGCTGTCGGGCTCTGTCGGGCTCTGTCGGGCTCTGTCGGGCCCTGTCGGGCTCTGTCGGGCTCTGTCGGTCTCTGTCGGGCTCTACTGGGCCCTGTCGGGTTCTGTCGGGCTCTGTCGGGCTATGTCGGGGTCTACTGGGCCCTGTCGGGCTCTGTCGGGCTCTGTCGGGCTCTGTCGGGCTCTCCTGGGCCCTGTCGGGACCTGTCGGGCTCTGTCG
The DNA here is from genome assembly GCF_036013445.1 of Caloenas nicobarica. NCBI lineage: Eukaryota > Metazoa > Chordata > Aves > Columbiformes > Columbidae > Caloenas > Caloenas nicobarica. The sequence continues at coordinate 22,373 of NW_027017408.1, forward strand.
GGCTCTGTCGGGCTCTGTCGGGCTCTACTGGGCTCTACTGGGCTCTGTCGGGCTCTGTCGGGTTCTGTCGGGCTCTGTCGGGCTCTGTCGGGCTCTGTCAGGCCCTGTCGGGCTCTGTCGGGCTCTGTCGTGCCCTGTCGGGCCCTGTCGGGCTCTGTCGGGCCCTGTAGGGCCCTGTCGGGCTCTGTCGGGCTCTTTCGGGCTCTACTGGGCCCTGTCGGGCTCTGTCGGGCCCTGTCGGGCCCTGTCGGGCTCTGTCGGGCTCTGTCGGGCCCTGTCGGGCTCTGTCGGGCTCTGTCGGGCTCTGTCGGGCTCTACTGGGCTCTACTGGGCTCTGTCGGGCTCTGTCGGGCTCTACAGGCCCCTGTCGGGCCCTGTCGGGCCCTGTCGGGCTCTGTCGGGCTCTACTGGGCTCTGTCGGGCTCTGTCGGGCTCTACTGGGACCTGTCGGACTCTGTCGGGCTCTGTCGGGCTCTGTCGGGCTCTGACGGGTTCTGTCGGGCTCTGTCGGGCTCTGTCGGGCTCTACTGGGCCCTGTCGGGCTCTGTCGGTCTCTGTCGGGCTCTGTCGGGCCCTGTCGGGCTCTGTCGGGCTCTGTCGGGCTCTGTCGGGATCTACTGGGCCCTGTCGGGCCCTGTCGGGCTCTGTCGGGCTCTGTCGGGCTCTGTCGGGCTCTACTGGGCTCTGTCGGGCCCTGTCGGGCTCTGTCGGGCCCTGTCGGGCTCTGTCGGGCTCTGTCGGGCTCTACTGGGCCCTGTCGGGCCCTGTCGGGCTCTGTCGGGCCCTGTCGGGCCCTGTCGGGCTCTGTCGGGCTCTGTCGGGCTCTGTCGGGCTCTACTGGGCCCTGTCGGGCTCTGTCAGGCTCTGTCGGGCCCTCTCGGGCTCTGTCGGGCTCTGTCGGGCTCTGTTGGGCCCTGTCGGGCTCTGTCGGGCCCTGTCGGGCCCTGTCGGGCTTTGTAGGGCTCTGTCGGGCTCTGTCGGGCCCTGTCGGGCTCTGTCGGGCTCTGTCGGGCTCTGTCGGGCTCTGTCGGGCTCTACTGGGCCCTGTCGGGCCCTGTCGGGCTCTGTCGGGCTCTGTCGGGCCCTGTCGGGCTCTGTCGGGCTCTGTCGGGCTCTGTCGGGCCCTGTCGGGCTCTGTCGGGCTCTGTCGGGCTCTATCGGGCTCTACTGGGCCCTGTCGGGCCCTGTCGGGCTCTGTCGGGCTCTGTCGTGCCCTGTCGGGCCCTGTCGGGCTCTGTCGGGCCCTGTCGGGCCCTGTCGGGCTCTGTCGGGCTCTGTCGGGCCCTGTCGGGCTCTGTCGGGCTCTGTCGGGCTCTGTCGGGCTCTACTGGGCCCTGTCGGGCCCTGTCGGGCTCTGTCGGGCTCTGTCGGGCTCTGTCGGGCCCTGTCGGGCTCTGTCGGGCAATGTCGGGCCCTGTCGGGCCCTGTCGGGCTCTGTCGGGCTCTGTCGGGCTCTACTGGGCTCTGTCGGGCTCTGTCGGGCTCTGTCGGGCTCTGTCGGGCTCTACTGGGCCCTGTCGGGCTCTGTCGGGCTCTGTCGGGCTCTGTCGGGCCCTGTCGGGCCCTGTCGGGCTCTGTCGGGCTCTGTCGGGCTCTACTGGGCTCTGTCGGGCTCTGTCGGGCTCTGTCGGGCTCTGTCGGGATCTACTGGGCCCTGTCGGGCTCTGTCGGGCTCTGTGGGGCCCTGTCGGGCTCTGTCGGGCTCTGTCGGGCTCTGTCGGGCCCTGTCGGGCTCTGTCGGGCCCTGTCGGGCTCTGTCGGGCTCTGTCGGGCTCTGTCGGGCTCTACTGGGCCCTGTCGGGCCCTGTCGGGCTCTGTCGGGCCCTGTCGGGCTCTGTCGGGCTCTGTCGGGCCCTGTCGGGCTCTGTCGGGCTCTGTCGGGCTCTGTCGGGCCCTGTCGGGCTCTGTCGGGCTCTGTCGGGCTCTATCGGGCTCTACTGGGCCCTGTCGGGCCCTGTCGGGCTCTGTCGGGCCCTGTCGGGCTCTGTCGGGCCCTGTCGGGCCCTGTCGGGCTCTGTCGGGCTCTGTCGGGCTCTGTCGGGCTCTACTGGGCCCTGTCGGGCTCTGTCGGGCTCTGTCGGGCTCTGTCGGGCTCTGTCGGGCTCTACTGGGCCCTGTCGGGCTCTGTCGGGCTCTGTCGGGCCCTGTCGGGCCCTGTCGGGCTCTGTCAGGCTCTGTCGGGCTCTGTCGGGCTCTACTGGGCCCTGTCGGGCCCTATCGGGCCCTGTCGGGCTCTACTGGGCTCTACTGGGCTATGTCGGGCTCTTTCGGGCTCTACTGGGCCCTGTCGGGCCCTGTCGGGCCCTGTCGGGCTCTGTCGGGCCCTGTCGGGCCCTGTCGGACTCTGTCGGGCTCTGTCGGGCCCTGTCGGGCTCTGTCGGGCTCTGTCGGGCTCTGTCGGGCTCTACTGGGCTCTACTGGGCTCTGTCGGGCTCTGTCGGGCTCTACTGGCCCCTGTCGGGCCCTGTCGGGCCCTGTCGGGCTCTGTCGGCCTCTACTGGGCTCTGTCGGGCTCTGTCGGGCTCTGTCGGGCTCTACTGGGCTCTGTCGGGCTCTGTCGGGCTCTGTCGGGATCTGTCGGGCTCTACTGGGCCCTGTCGGGCTCTGTCGGGCCCTGTCGGGCCCTGTCGGGCTCTGTCGGGCTCTGTCGGGACCTGTCGGGCTCTGTCGGGCTCTGTCGGGCTCTGTCGGGCTCTACTGGGCTCTGTCGGGCTCTGTCGGGCTCTGTTGGGCTCTACTGGGCTCTACTGTTCCCTGTCGGGCTCTACTGGGCCCTGTCGGGCCCTGTCGGGCTCTGTCGGGCTCTGTCGGGCTCTGTCGGGCTCTACTGGGCTCTACTGGGCTCTGTCGGGCCCTGTCGGGCCCTGTCGGGCTCTGTCGGGCTCTGTCGGGCTCTGTCGGGCTCTACTGGGCTCTACTGGGCTCTGTCGGGCTCTGTCGGGCTCTGTCGGGCCCTGTCGGGCCCTGTCGGGCTCTGTCGGGCTCTGTCGGGCTCTGTCGGGCTCTACTGGGCCCTGTCGGGCTCTGTCGGGCTCTGTCGGGCCCTGTCGGGCCCTGTCGGGCCCTGTCGGGCTCTGTCGGGCTCTGTCGGGCCCTGTCGGGCTCTGTCGGGCTCTGTCGGGCTGTGTCGGGCTCTGTCGGGCTCTACTGGGCTCTACTGGGCTCTGTCGGGCCCTGTCGGGCTCTGTCGGGCTCTGTCGGGATCTGTCGGGCTCTACTGGGCCCTGTCGGGCCCTGTCGGGCTCTGTCGGGCTCTGTCGGGCTCTGTCGGGCTCTGTCGGGCTCTACTGGGCCCTGTCGGGCCCTGTCGGGCTCTGTCGGGCTCTGTCGGGATCTGTCGGGCTCTACTGGGCTCTACTGGGCTCTGTCGGGCTCTGTCGGGTTCTGTCGGGCTCTGTCGGGCTCTGTCGGGCTCTGTCGGGCCCTGTCGGGCTCTGTCGGGCTCTGTCGTGCCCTGTCGGGCCCTGTCGGGCCCTGTCGGGCCCTGTCGGGCTCTGTCGGGCTCTGTCGGGCTCTGTCGGGCCCTGTCGGGCTCTGTCGGGCTCTGTCGGGCTCTACTGGGCCCTGTCGGGCCCTGTCGGGCCATGTCGGGCTCTGTCGGGCTCTGTCGGGCTCTGTCGGGCTCTACTGGGCTCTGTCGGGCCCTGTCGGGCCCTGTCGGGCTCTGTCGGGCTCTGTCGGGCCCTGTCGGGCCCTGTCGGGCTCCGTCGGGCTCTGTCGGGCTCTACTGGGCTCTGTCGGGCTCTGTCGGGCTCTGTCGGGCTCTACTGGGCCCTGTCGGGCTCTGTCGGGCTCTGTCGGGTTCTGTCGGGCCCTGTCGGGCCCTGTCGGGCTCTGTCGGGCTCTGTCGGGCTCTACTGGGCTCTGTCGGGCTCTGTCGGGCTCTGTCGGGCTCTGTCGGGATCTACTGGGCCCTGTCGGGCTCTGTCGGGCTCTGTGGGGCCCTGTCGGGCTCTGTCGGGCTCTGTCGGGCTCTGTCGGGCCCTGTCGGGCTCTGTCGGGCCCTGTCGGGCTCTGTCGGGCTCTGTCGGGCTCTGTCGGGCTCTACTGGGCCCTGTCGGGCCCTGTCGGGCTCTGTCGGGCCCTGTCGGGCTCTGTCTGGCTCTGTTGGGCCCTGTCGGGCTCTGTCGGGCTCTACTGGGCCCTGTCGTGCCCTGTCGGGCCCTGTCGGGCTCTGTCGGGCTCTGTCGGGCTCTACTGGGCTCTACTGGGCTCTGTCGGGCTCTACTGGGCCCTGTCGGGCCCTGTCGGGCTCTGTCGGGCTCTGTCAGGCTCTGTCGGGCTCTGTCGGGCCCTGTCGGGCCCTGTCGGGCTCTGTCGTGCCCTGTCGGGCTCTGTCGGGCTCTGTCGGGCCCTGTCGGGCTCTATCGGGCCCTGTCGGGCTCTGTCGGGCTCTGTCGGGCTCTGTCGGGCCCTGTCGGGCTCTGTCGGGCTCTGTCGGGCTCTATCGGGATCTACTGGGCCCTGTCGGGCCCTGTCGGGCTCTGTCGGGCCCTGTCGGGCTCTGTCGGGCTCTGTCGGGCCCTGTCGGGCCCTGTCGGGCTCTGTCGGGCTCTGTCGGGCTCTGTCGGGCTCTACTGGGCCCTGTCGGGCTCTGTCGGGCTCTGTCGGGCTCTGTCGGGCTCTGTCGGGCTCTACTGGGCCCTGTCGGGCTCTGTCAGGCTCTGTCGGGCTCTGTCGGGCTCTACTGGGCCCTGTGTGGCCCTATCGGGCCCTGTCGGGCTCTACTGGGCTCTACTGGGCTATGTCGGCCTCTTTCGGGCTCTACTGGGCCCTGTCGGGCCCTGTCGGGCCCTGTCGGGCCCTGTCGGGCTCTGTCGGGCTCTGTCGGGCCCTGTCGGGCTCTGTCGGGCTCTGTCGGGCTCTGTCGGGCTCTACTGGGCTCTACTGGGCTCTGTCGGGCTCTGTCGGGCTCTACTGGCCCCTGTCGGGCTCTGTCGGGCTCTGTCGGGCTCTACTGGGCTCTGTCGGGCTCTGTCGGGCTCTGTCGGGCTCTACTGGGCTCTGTCGGGCTCTGTCGGGCTCTGTCGGGCTCTACTGGGCTCTGTCGGGCTCTGTCGGGCTCTGTCGGGCTCTGTCGGGCTCTACTGGGCCCTGTCGGGCTCTGTCGGGCTCTGTCGGGCCCTGTCGGGCTCTGTCGGGCTCTGTCGGGCCCTGTCGGGCTCTGTCGGGCTCTGTCGGGCTCTGTCGGGCTCTACTGGGCTCTGTCGGGCTCTGTCGGGCTCTGTCGGGCTATGTCGGGCTCTGTCGGGCTCTACTGGGCCCTGTCGGGCTCTGTCGGGCTCTGTCGGGCCCTGTCGGGCTCTGTCGGGCCCTGTCGGGCCCTGTCGGGCTCTGTCGGGCTCTGTCGGGCTCTGTCGGCCTCTAGTGGGCCCTGTCGGGCTCTGTCGGGCTCTGTCGGGCTCTGTCGGGCCCTGTCAGGCTCTGTCGGGCTCTACTGGGCCCTGTCGGGCTCTGTCGGGCTCTGTCGGGCTCTGTCGGGCTCTGTCGGGCTCTACTGGGCCCTGTCGGGCGCTGTCGGGCTCTGTCGGGCTCTGTCGGGCTCTGTCGGGCCCTGTCGGTCTCTGTCGGGCTCTGTCGGTCTCTGTCGGGCTCTACTGGGCCCTGTCGGGTTCTGTCGGGCTCTGTCGGGCTATGTCGGGGTCTACTGGGCCCTGTCGGGCTCTGTCGGGCTCTGTCGGGCTCTGTCGGGCTCTGTCGGGCTCTCCTGGGCCCTGTCGGGCCCTGTCGGGCTCTGTCGGGCTCTGTCGGGCTCTGTCGGGCTCTACTGGGCTCTACTGGGCTCTGTCGGGCTCTGTCGGGTTCTGTCGGGCTCTGTCGGGCTCTGTCGGGCTCTGTCAGGCCCTGTCGGGCTCTGTCGGGCTCTGTCGTGCCCTGTCGGGCCCTGTCGGGCTCTGTCGGGCCCTGTAGGGCCCTGTCGGGCTCTGTCGGGCTCTTTCGGGCTCTGTCGGGCTCTGTCGGGCTCTGTCGGGCCCTGTCGGGCCCTGTCGGGCTCTGTCGGGCTCTGTCGGGCCCTGTCGGGCTCTGTCGGGCTCTGTCGGGCTCTGTCGGGCTCTACTGGGCTCTACTGGGCTCTGTCGGGCTCTGTCGGGCTCTACTGGCCCCTGTCGGGCCCTGTCGGGCCCTGTCGGGCTCTGTCGGGCTCTACTGGGCTCTGTCGGGCTCTGTCGGGCTCTACTGGGACCTGTCGGACTCTGTCGGGCTCTGTCGGGCTCTGTCCGGCTCTGACGGGTTCTGTCGGGCTCTGTCGGGCTCTGTCGGGCTCTACTGGGCCCTGTCGGGCTCTGTCGGTCTCTGTCGGGCTCTGTCGGGCTCTGTCGGTCTCTGTCGGGCTCTGTCGGGCCCTGTCGGGCTCTGTCGGGCTCTGTCGGGCTCTGTCGGGCTCTACTGGGCCCTGTCGGGCCCTGTCGGGCTCTGTCGGGCTCTGTCGGGCTCTGTCGGGCTCTACTGGGCTCTGTCGGGCCCTGTCGGGCTCTGTCGGGCCCTGTCGGGCTCTGTCGGGCTCTGTCGGGCTCTACTGGGCCCTGTCGGGCCCTGTCGGGCTCTGTCGGGCCCTGTCGGGCCCTGTCGGGCTCTGTCGGGCTCTGTCGGGCTCTGTCGGGCTCTACTGGGCCCTGTCGGGCTCTGTCAGGCTCTGTCGGGCCCTCTCGGGCTCTGTCGGGCTCTGTCGGGCTCTGTTGGGCCCTGTCGGGCTCTGTCGGGCCCTGTCGGGCCCTGTCGGGCTCTGTAGGGCTCTGTCGGGCTCTGTCGGGCCCTGTCGGGCTCTGTCGGGCTCTGTCGGGCTCTGTCGGGCTCTACTGGGCCCTGTCGGGCCCTGTCGGGCTCTGTCGGGCTCTGTCGGGCCCTGTCGGGCTCTGTCGGGCTCTGTCGGGCTCTGTCGGGCCCTGTCGGGCTCTGTCGGGCTCTGTCGGGCTCTATCGGGCTCTACTGGGCCCTGTCGGGCCCTGTCGGGCTCTGTCGGGCTCTGTCGTGCCCTGTCGGGCCCTGTCGGGCTCTGTCGGGCCCTGTCGGGCCCTGTCGGGCTCTGTCGGGCTCTGTCGGGCCCTGTCGGGCTCTGTCGGGCTCTGTCGGGCTCTGTCGGGCTCTACTGGGCCCTGTCGGGCCCTGTCGTGCTCTGTCGGGCTCTGTCGGGCTCTGTCGGGCCCTGTCGGGCTCTGTCGGGCAATGTCGGGCCCTGTCGGGCCCTGTCGGGCTCTGTCGGGCTCTGTCGGGCTCTACTGGGCTCTGTCGGGCTCTGTCGGGCTCTGTCGGGCTCTGTCGGGCTCTACTGGGCCCTGTCGGGCTCTGTCGGGCTCTGTCGGGCTCTGTTGGGCCCTGTCGGGCCCTGTCGGGCTCTGTCGGGCTCTGTCGGGCTCTACTGGGCTCTGTCGGGCTCTGTCGGGCTCTGTCGGGCTCTGTCGGGATCTACTGGGCCCTGTCGGGCTCTGTCAGGCTCTGTGGGGCCCTGTCGGGCTCTGTCGGGCCCTGTCGGGCTCTGTCGGGCCCTGTCGGGCTCTGTCGGGCTCTGTCGGGCTCTGTCGGGCTCTACTGGGCCCTGTCGGGCCCTGTCGGGCTCTGTCGGGCCTGTCGGGCTCTGTCGGGCTCTGTCGGGCCCTGTCGGGCTCTGTCGGGCTCTGTCGGGCTCTGTCGGGCCCTGTCGGGCTCTGTCGGGCTCTGTCGGGCTATGTCGGGCTCTGTCGGGCTCTACTGGGACCTGTCGGGCTCTGTCGGGCTCTGTCGGGCCCTGTCGGGCTCTGTCGGGCTCTGTCGGGCCCTGTCGGGCTCTGTCGGGCCCTGTCGGGCCCTGTCGGGCTCTGTCGGGCTCTGTCGGGCTCTGTCGGCCTCTAGTGGGCCCTGTCGGGCTCTGTCGGGCTCTGTCGGGCTCTGTCGGGCCCTGTCAGGCTCTGTCGGGCTCTACTGGGCCCTGTCGGGCTCTGTCGGGCTCTGTCGGGCTCTGTCGGGCTCTGTCGGGCTCTACTGGGCCCTGTCGGGCGCTGTCGGGCTCTGTCGGGCTCTGTCGGGCTCTGTCGGGCCCTGTCGGTCTCTGTCGGGCTCTGTCGGTCTCTGTCGGGCTCTACTGGGCCCTGTCGGGTTCTGTCGGGCTCTGTCGGGCTATGTCGGGGTCTACTGGGCCCTGTCGGGCTCTGTCGGGCTCTGTCGGGCTCTGTCGGGCTCTGTCGGGCTCTCCTGGGCCCTGTCGGGCCCTGTCGGGCTCTGTCGGGCTCTGTCGGGCTCTGTCGGGCTCTACTGGGCTCTACTGGGCTCTGTCGGGCTCTGTCGGGTTCTGTCGGGCTCTGTCGGGCTCTGTCGGGCTCTGTCAGGCCCTGTCGGGCTCTGTCGGGCTCTGTCGTGCCCTGTCGGGCCCTGTCGGGCTCTGTCGGGCCCTGTAGGGCCCTGTCGGGCTCTGTCGGGCTCTTTCGGGCTCTGTCGGGCTCTGTCGGGCTCTGTCGGGCCCTGTCGGGCCCTGTCGGGCTCTGTCGGGCTCTGTCGGGCCCTGTCGGGCTCTGTCGGGCTCTGTCGGGCTCTGTCGGGCTCTACTGGGCTCTACTGGGCTCTGTCGGGCTCTGTCGGGCTCTACTGGCCCCTGTCGGGCCCTGTCGGGCCCTGTCGGGCTCTGTCGGGCTCTACTGGGCTCTGTCGGGCTCTGTCGGGCTCTACTGGGACCTGTCGGACTCTGTCGGGCTCTGTCGGGCTCTGTCCGGCTCTGACGGGTTCTGTCGGGCTCTGTCGGGCTCTGTCGGGCTCTACTGGGCCCTGTCGGGCTCTGTCGGTCTCTGTCGGGCTCTGTCGGGCTCTGTCGGTCTCTGTCGGGCTCTGTCGGGCCCTGTCGGGCTCTGTCGGGCTCTGTCGGGCTCTGTCGGGCTCTACTGGGCCCTGTCGGGCCCTGTCGGGCTCTGTCGGGCTCTGTCGGGCTCTGTCGGGCTCTACTGGGCTCTGTCGGGCCCTGTCGGGCTCTGTCGGGCCCTGTCGGGCTCTGTCGGGCTCTGTCGGGCTCTACTGGGCCCTGTCGGGCCCTGTCGGGCTCTGTCGGGCCCTGTCGGGCCCTGTCGGGCTCTGTCGGGCTCTGTCGGGCTCTGTCGGGCTCTACTGGGCCCTGTCGGGCTCTGTCAGGCTCTGTCGGGCCCTCTCGGGCTCTGTCGGGCTCTGTCGGGCTCTGTTGGGCCCTGTCGGGCTCTGTCGGGCCCTGTCGGGCCCTGTCGGGCTCTGTAGGGCTCTGTCGGGCTCTGTCGGGCCCTGTCGGGCTCTGTCGGGCTCTGTCGGGCTCTGTCGGGCTCTGTCGGGCTCTACTGGGCCCTGTCGGGCCCTGTCGGGCTCTGTCGGGCTCTGTCGGGCTCTGTCGGGCCCTGTCGGGCTCTGTCGGGCTCTGTCGGGCTCTATCGGGCTCTACTGGGCCCTGTCGGGCCCTGTCGGGCTCTGTCGGGCTCTGTCGTGCCCTGTCGGGCCCTGTCGGGCTCTGTCGGGCCCTGTCGGGCCCTGTCGGGCTCTGTCGGGCTCTGTCGGGCCCTGTCGGGCTCTGTCGGGCTCTGTCGGGCTCTGTCGGGCTCTACTGGGCCCTGTCGGGCCCTGTCGTGCTCTGTCGGGCTCTGTCGGGCTCTGTCGGGCCCTGTCGGGCTCTGTCGGGCAATGTCGGGCCCTGTCGGGCCCTGTCGGGCTCTGTCGGGCTCTGTCGGGCTCTACTGGGCTCTGTCGGGCTCTGTCGGGCTCTGTCGGGCTCTACTGGGCCCTGTCGGGCTCTGTCGGGCTCTGTCGGGCTCTGTTGGGCCCTGTCGGGCCCTGTCGGGCTCTGTCGGGCTCTGTCGGGCTCTACTGGGCTCTGTCGGGCTCTGTCGGGCTCTGTCGGGCTCTGTCGGGATCTACTGGGCCCTGTCGGGCTCTGTCAGGCTCTGTGGGGCCCTGTCGGGCTCTGTCGGGCCCTGTCGGGCTCTGTCGGGCCCTGTCGGGCTCTGTCGGGCTCTGTCGGGCTCTGTCGGGCTCTACTGGGCCCTGTCGGGCCCTGTCGGGCTCTGTCGGGCCCTGTCGGGCTCTGTCGGGCTCTGTCGGGCCCTGTCGGGCTCTGTCGGGCTCTGTCGGGCTCTGTCGGGCCCTGTCGGGCTCTGTCGGGCTCTGTCGGGCTCTATCGGGCTCTACTGGGCCCTGTCGGGCCCTGTCGGGCTCTGTCGGGCCCTGTCGGGCTCTGTCGGGCCCTGTCGGGCCCTGTCGGGCTCTGTCGGGCTCTGTCGGGCTCTGTCGGGCTCTACTGGGCCCTGTCGGGCTCTGTCGGGCTCTGTCGGGCTCTGTCGGGCTCTGTCGGGCTCTACTGGGCCCTGTCGGGCTCTGTCGGGCTCTGTCGGGCCCTGTCGGGCCCTGTCGGGCTCTGTCAGGCTCTGTCGGGCTCTGTTGGGCTCTACTGGGCCCTGTCGGGCCCTATCGGGCCCTGTCGGGCTCTACTGGGCTCTACTGGGCTATGTCGGGCTCTTTCGGGCTCTACTGGGCCCTGTCGGGCCCTGTCGGGCCCTGTCGGGCTCTGTCGGGCCCTGTCGGGCCCTGTCGGGCTCTGTCGGGCTCTGTCGGGCCCTGTCGGGCTCTGTCGGGCTCTGTCGGGCTCTGTCGGGCTCTACTGGGCTCTACTGGGCTCTGTCGGGCTCTGTCGGGCTCTACTGGCCCCTGTCGGGCCCTGTCGGGCCCTGTCGGGCTCTGTCGGCCTCTACTGGGCTCTGTCGGGCTCTGTCGGGCTCTGTCGGGCTCTACTGGGCTCTGTCGGGCTCTGTCGGGCTCTGTCGGGATCTGTCGGGCTCTACTGGGCCCTGTCGGGCTCTGTCGGGCCCTGTCGGGCCCTGTCGGGCTCTGTCGGGCTCTGTCGGGACCTGTCGGGCTCTGTCGGGCTCTGTCGGGCTCTGTCGGGCTCTACTGGGCTCTGTCGGGCTCTGTCGGGCTCTGTCGGGCTCTGTCGGGCTCTACTGGGCCCTGTCAGGCTCTGTCGGGCTCTGTCGGGCCCTGTCGGGCTCTGTCGGGCTCTGTCGGGCCCTGTCGGGATCTGTCGGGCCCTGTCGGGCCCTGTCGGGCTCTGTCGGGCTCTGTCGGGCTCTGTCGGGCTCTACTGGGCCCTGTCGGGCTCTGTCGGTCTCTGTCGGGCTCTGTCGGGCCCTGTCGGGCTCTGTCGGGCTCTACTGGGCCCTGTCGGGCCCTGTCGGGCTCTGTCGGGCTCTGTCGGGCTCTGTCGGGCTCTACTGGGCCCTGTCGGGCGCTGTCGGGCTCTGTCGGGCTCTGTCGGGCCCTGTCGGGCTCTGTCGGGCTCTGTCGGGCTCTGTCGGGCTCTACTGGGCCCTGTCGGGTTCTGTCGGGCTCTGTCGGGCTATGTCGGGCTCTACTGGGCCCTGTCGGTCTCTGTCGGGCTCTGTCGGGCTCTGTCGGGCCCTGTCGGGCTCTGTCGGGCTCTGTCGGGCTCTGTCGGGCCCTCTCGGCTCTGTCGGGCTCTACTGGGCCCTGTCGGGCTCTGTCGGGCTCTGTCGGGCTCTGTCGGGCCCTGTCGGGCTCTGTCGGGCTCTGTCGGGCTCTACTGGGACCTGTCGGGCTCTGTCGGGCTCTGTCGGGCTCTGACGGGTTCTGTCGGGCTCTGTCGGGCTCTGTCGGGCTCTACTGGGCCCTGTCGGGCCCTGTCGGGCTCTGTCGGGCTCTGTCGGGCTCTGTCCGGCCCTGTCGGGCTCTTTCGGGCTCTGTCGGGCTCTGTCGGGCTCTACTGGGCCCTGTCGGGCCCTGTCGGGCTCTGTCGGGCTCTGTCGGGCTCTGTCGGGCTCTACTGGGCTCTGTCGGGCCCTGTCGGGCTCTGTCGGGCCCTGTCGGGCTCTGTCGGGCTCTGTCGGGCTCTACTGGGCCCTGTCGGGCCCTGTCGGGCTCTGTCGGGCTCTGTCGGGCCCTGTCGGGCTCTGTCGGGCTCTGTCGGGCTCTGTCGGGCCCTGTCGGGCTCTGTCGGGCTCTGTCGGGCCCTGTCGGGCTCTGTCGGGCTCTGTCGGGCTCTGTCGGGCTCTGTCGGGCTCTACTGGGCTCTGTCGGGCTCTGTCGGGCTCTGTCGGGCTCTGTCGGGCTCTACTGGGCCCTGTCGGGCTCTGTCAGGCTCTGTCGGGCCCTGTCGGGCTCTGTCGGGCTCTGTCGGGCTCTGTTGGGCCCTGTCGGGCTCTGTCGGGCCCTGTCGGGCCCTGTCGGGCTCTGTAGGGCTCTGTCGGGCTCTGTCGGGCTCTACTGGGCTCTGTCGGGCTCTACTGGGCTCTACTGGGCCCTGTCGGGCTCTGTCGGGCTCTGTCGGGCCCTGTCGGGCTCTGTCGGGCTCTACTGGGCCCTGTCAGGCTCTGTCGGGCTCTGTCGGGCTCTGTCGGGCTCTACTGTTCCCTGTCGCGCCCTGTCGGGCTCTGTCGGGCTCTGTCGGGCTCTGTCGGGCTCAACTGGTCTCTGTCGGGCTCTGTCGGGTTCTGTCGGGCTCTATCGGGCTCTGTCGGGCTCTGTCGGGCTCTACTGGGCTCTACTGGGCTCTGTCGGGCTCTGTCGGGCTCTACTGGGCCCTGTCGGGCTCTGTCGGGCCCTGTCGGGCCCTGTCGGGCTCTGTCGGGCTCTGTCGGGTACTGTCGGGCTCTGTCGGGCTCTGTCGGGCCCTGTCGGGCCCTGTCGGGCTCTGTCGGGCTCTGTCGGGCCCTGTCGGGCTCTGTCGGGCTCTGTCGGGCTCTGTCGGGCTCTACTGGGCCCTGTCGGGCTCTGTCGGGCTCTGTCGGGCCCTGTCGGGCTCTGTCGGGCTCTACTGGGCCCTGTCGGGCCCTGTCGGGCCCTGTCGGGCTCTGTCGGGCTCTGTCGGGCTCTACTGGGCTCTACTGGGCTCTGTCGGGCTCTACTGGGCACTGTCGGGCCCTGTCGGGCTCTGTCGGGCTCTGTCAGGCTCTGTCGGGCTCTGTCGGGCCCTGTCGGGCCCTGTCGGGCTCTGTCGGGCTCTGTCGTGCCCTGTCGGGCTCTGTCGGGCTCTGTCGGGCCCTGTCGGGCTCTATCGGGCCCTGTCAGGCTCTGTCGGGCCCTGTCGGGCCCTGTCGGGCCCTGTCGGGCTCTGTCGGGCTCTGTCGGGTCTGTCGGGCTCTATCGGGCTCTACTGGGCCCTGTCGGGCCCTGTCGGGCCCTGTCGGGCCCTGTCGGGCTCTGTCAGGCTCTGTCGGGCTCTGTCGGGCTCTACTGGGCCCTGTCGGGCTCTGTCGGGCTCTGTCGGGCTCTGTCGGGCTCTACTGGGCCCTGTCGGGCTCTGTCGGGCTCTGTCGGGCCCTGTCGGGCCCTGTCGGGCTCTGTCGGGCTCTGTCGGGCCCTGTCGGGCCCTGTCGGGCTCTGTCGGGCCCTGTCGGGCTCTGTCGGGCTCTGTCGGGCCCTGTCGGGCCCTGTCGGGCTCTGTCGGGCTCTGTCGGTCTCTGTCGGGCTCTACTGGGCCCTGTCGGGCTCTGTCGGGCTCTACTGGACTCTGTCGGGCTCTACTGGGCCCTGTCGGGCTCTGTCGGGCTCTGTCGGGCCCTGTCGGGCTCTGTCAGGCTCTGTCGGGCTCTGTCGGGCTCTACTGGGCCCTGTCGGGCCCTATCGGGCCCTGTCGGGCTCTACTGGGCTCTACTGGGCTCTGTCGGGCTCTTTCGGGCTCTACTGGGCCCTGTCGGGCTCTGTCGGGCCCTGTCGGGCCCTGTCGGGCTCTGTCGGGCTCTGTCGGGCCCTGTCGGGCTCTGTCGGGCTCTGTCGGGCTCTGTCGGGCTCTACTGGGCTCTACTGGGCTCTGTCGGGCTCTGTCGGGCCCTGTCGGGCTCTGTCGGGCTCTACTGGGCTCTGTCGGGCTCTGTCGGGCTCTACTGGGACCTGTCGGACTCTGTCGGGCTCTGTCGGGCTCTGTCGGGCTCTGACGGGTTCTGTCGGGCTCTGTCGGGCTCTGTCGGGCTCTACTGGGCCCTGTCGGGCTCTGTCGGGCTCTGTCGGGCTCTGTCGGGCCCTGTCGGGCTCTGTCGGGCTCTGTCGGGCTCTGTCGGGCTCTACTGGGCCCTGTCGGGCCCTGTCGGGCTCTGTCGGGCTCTGTCGGGCTCAGTCGGGCTCTGTCGGGCTCTACTGGGCTCTGTCGGGCCCTGTCGGGCTCTGTCGGGCCCTGTCGGGCTCTGTCGGGCTCTGTCGGGCTCTACTGGGCCCTGTCGGGCCCTGTCGGGCTCTGTCGGGCCCTGTCGGGCCCTGTCGGGCTCTGTCGGGCTCTGTCGGGCTCTGTCGGGCTCTACTGGGCCCTGTCGGGCTCTGTCAGGCTCTGTCGGGCCCTGTCGGGCTCTGTCGGGCTCTGTCGGGCTCTGTTGGGCCCTGTCGGGCTTTGTCGGGCCCTGTCGGGCCCTGTCGGGCTCTGTAGGGCTCTGTCGGGCTCTGTCGGGTCCTGTCGGGCTCTGTCGGGCTCTGTCGGGCTCTGTCGGGCTCTGTCGGGCTCTACTGGGCCCTGTCGGGCCCTGTCGGGCTCTGTCGGGCCCTGTCGGGCTCTGTCGGGCTCTGTCGGGCCCTGTCGGGCTCTGTCGGGCTCTGTCGGGCTCTGTCGGGCCCTGTCGGGCTCTGTCGGGCTCTGTCGGGCTCTATCGGGCTCTACTGGGCCCTGTCGGGCCCTGTCGGGCTCTGTCGGGCTCTGTCGTGCCCTGTCGGGCCCTGTCGGGCTCTGTCGGGCCCTGTCGGGCCCTGTCGGGCTCTGTCAAGCTCTGTCGGGCCCTGTCGGGCTCTGTCGGGCTCTGTCGGGCTCTGTCGGGCTCTACTGGGCCCTGTCGGGCCCTGTCGGGCTCTGTCGGGCTCTGTCGGGCTCTGTCGGGCCCTGTCGGGCTCTGTCGGGCTCTGTCGGGCCCTGTCGGGCCCTGTCGGGCTCTGTCGGGCTCTGTCGGGCTCTACTGGGCTCTGTCGGGCTCTGTCGGGCTCTGTCGGGCTCTACTGGGCCCTGTCGGGCTCTGTCGGGCTCTGTCGGGCTCTGTCGGGCCCTGTCGGGCCCTGTCGGGCTCTGTCGGGCTCTGTCGGGCTCTACTGGGCTCTGTCGGGCTCTGTCGGGCTCTGTCGGGCTCTGTCGGGATCTACTGGGCCCTGTCGGGCTCTGTCGGGCTCTGTGGGGCCCTGTCGGGCTCTGTCGGGCTCTGTCGGGCTCTGTCGGGCCCTGTCGGGCTCTGTCGGGCCCTGTCGGGCTCTGTCGGGCTCTGTCGGGCTCTGTCGGGCTCTGTCGGGCTCTACTGGGCCCTGTCGGGCCCTGTCGGGCTCTGTCGGGCCCTGTCGGGCTCTGTCGGGCCCTGTCGGGCTCTGTCGGGCTCTGTCGGGCTCTGTCGGGCCCTGTCGGGCTCTGTCGGGCTCTGTCGGGCTCTATCGGGCTCTACTGGGCCCTGTCGGGCCCTGTCGGGCTCTGTCGGGCCCTGTCGGGCTCTGTCGGGCCCTGTCGGGCCCTGTCGGGCTCTGTCGGGCTCTGTCGGGCTCTATCGGGCTCTACTGGGCCCTGTCGGGCCCTGTCGGGCTCTGTCGGGCTCTGTCGGGCTCTGTCGGGCCCTGTCGGGCTCTGTCGGGCTCTGTCGGGCTCTGTCGGGCCCTGTCGGGCTCTGTCGGGCTCTGTCGGGCTCTATCGGGCTCTACTGGGCCCTGTCGGGCCCTGTCGGGCTCTGTCGGGCTCTGTCGTGCCCTGTCGGGCCCTGTCGGGCTCTGTCGGGCCCTGTCGGGCCCTGTCGGGCTCTGTCGGGCTCTGTCGGGCCCTGTCGGGCTCTGTTGGGCTCTGTCGGGCTCTGTCGGGCTCTACTGGGCCCTGTCGGGCCCTGTCGGGCTCTGTCGGGCTCTGTCGGGCTCTGTCGGGCCCTGTCGGGCTCTGTCGGGCTCTGTCGGGCCCTGTCGGGCCCTGTCGGGCTCTGTCGGGCTCTGTCGGGCTCTACTGGGCTCTGTCGGGCTCTGTCGGGCCCTGTCGGGCCCTGTCGGGCTCTGTCGGGCTCTGTCGGGCTCTACTGGGCTCTGTCGGGCTCTGTCGGGCTCTGTCGGGCTCTGTCGGGATCTACTGGGCCCTGTCGGGCTCTGTCGGGCTCTGTGGGGCCCTGTCGGGCTCTGTCGGGCTCTGTCGGGCTCTGTCGGGCCCTGTCGGGCTCTGTCGGGCTCTGTCGGGCTCTGTCGGGCCCTGTCGGGCTCTGTCGGGCTCTGTCGGGCTCTATCGGGCTCTACTGGGCCCTGTCGGGCCCTGTCGGGCTCTGTCGGGCCCTGTCGGGCCCTGTCGGGCTCTGTCGGGCTCTGTCGGGCTCTGTCGGGCTCTACTGGGCCCTGTCGGGCTCTGTCGGGCTCTGTCGGGCTCTGTCGGGCTCTACTGGGCCCTGTCGGGCTCTGTCGGGCTCTGTCGGGCCCTGTCGGGCCCTGTCGGGCTCTGTCAGGCTCTGTCGGGCTCTGTCGGGCTCTACTGGGCCCTGTTGGGCCCTATCGGGCCCTGTCGGGCTCTACTGGGCTCTACTGGGCTATGTCGGGCTCTTTCGGGCTCTACTGGGCCCTGTCGGGCCCTGTCGGGCCCTGTCGGGCTCTGACGGGCCCTGTCGGGCCCTGTCGGGCTCTGTCGGGCTCTGTCGGGCCCTGTCGGGCTCTGTCGGCCTCTGTCGGGCTCTGTCGGGCTCTACTGGGCTCTACTGGGCTCTGTCGGGCTCTGTCGGGCTCTACTGGCCCCTGTCGGGCCCTGTCGGGCCCTGTCGGGCTCTGTCGGCCTCTACTGGGCTCTGTCGGGCTCTGTCGGGCTCTGTCGGGCTCTACTGGGCTCTGTCGGGCTCTGTCGGGCTCTGTCGGGATCTGTCGGGCTCTACTGGGCCCTGTCGGGCTCTGTCGGGCCCTGTCGGGCCCTGTCGGGCTCTGTCGGGCCCTGTCGGGACCTGTCGGGCTCTGTCGGGCTCTGTCGGGCTCTGTCGGGCTCTACTGGGCTCTACTGGGCTCTGTCGGGCTCTGTCGGGCTCTACTGGCCCCTGTCGGGCCCTGTCGGGCCCTGTCGGGCTCTGTCGGCCTCTACTGGGCTCTGTCGGGCTCTGTCGGGCTCTGTCGGGCTCTACTGGGCTCTGTCGGGCTCTGTCGGGCTCTGTCGGGATCTGTCGGGCTCTACTGGGCCCTGTCGGGCTCTGTCGGGCCCTGTCGGGCCCTGTCGGGCTCTGTCGGGCTCTGTCGGGACCTGTCGGGCTCTGTCGGGCTCTGTCGGGCTCTGTCGGGCTCTACTGGGCTCTGTCGGGCTCTGTCGGGCTCTGTCGGGCCCTGTCGGGCTCTGTCGGGCTCTGTCGGGCCCTGTCGGGATCTGTCGGGCCCTGTCGGGCCCTGTCGGGCTCTGTCGGGCTCTGTCGGGCTCTGTCGGGCTCTACTGGGCCCTGTCGGGCTCTGTCGGTCTCTGTCGGGCTCTGTCGGGCCCTGTCGGGCTCTGTCGGGCTCTACTGGGCCCTGTCGGGCCCTGTCGGGCTCTGTCGGGCTCTGTCGGGCTCTGTCGGGCTCTACTGGGCCCTGTCGGGCTCTGTCGGTCTCTGTCGGGCTCTGTCGGGCCCTGTCGGGCTCTGTCGGGCTCTACTGGGCCCTGTCGGGCCCTGTCGGGCTCTGTCGGGCTCTGTCGGGCTCTACTGGGCCCTGTCGGGCCCTGTCGGGCTCTGTCGGGCCCTGTCGGGCCCTGTCGGGCTCTGTCGGGCTCTGTCGGGCTCTGTCGGGCTCTACTGGGCCCTGTCGGGCTCTGTCAGGCTCTGTCGGGCCCTGTCGGGCTCTGTCGGGCTCTGTCGGGCTCTGTTGGGCCCTGTCGGGCTTTGTCGGGCCCTGTCGGGCCCTGTCAGGCTCTGTAGGGCTCTGTCGGGCTCTGTCGGGCCCTGTCGGGCTCTGTCGGGCTCTGTCGGGCTCTGTCGGGCTCTGTCGGGCTCTACTGGGCCCTGTCGGGCCCTGTCGGGCTCTGTCGGGCCCTGTCGGGCTCTGTCGGGCTCTGTCGGGCTCTGTCGGGCCCTGTCGGGCTCTGTCGGGCTCTGTCGGGCTCTATAGGGCTCTACTCGGCCCTGTCGGGCCCTGTCGGGCTCTGTCGGGCTCTGTCGTGCCCTGTCGGGCCCTGTCGGGCTCTGTCGGGCCCTGTCGGGCCCTGTCGGGCTCTGTCGGGCTCTGTCGGGCCCTGTCGGGCTCTGTCGGGCTCTGTCGGGCTCTGTCGGGCTCTACTGGGCCCTGTCGGGCCCTGTCGGGCTCTGTCGGGCTCTGTCGGGCTCTGTCGGGCCCTGTCGGGCTCTGTCGGGCTCTGTCGGGCCCTGTCGGGCCCTGTCGGGCTCTGTCGGGCTCTGTCGGGCTCTACTGGGCTCTGTCGGGCTCTGTCGGGCTCTGTCGGGCTCTACTGGGCCCTGTCGGGCTCTGTCGGGCTCTGTCGGGCTCTGTCGGGCCCTGTCGGGCCCTGTCGGGCTCTGTCGGGCTCTGTCGGGCTCTACTGGGCTCTGTCGGGCTCTGTCGGGCTCTGTCGGGCTCTGTCGGGATCTACTGGGCCCTGTCGGGCTCTGTCGGGCTCTGTGGGGCCCTGTCGGGCTCTGTCGGGCTCTGTCGGGCTCTGTCGGGCCCTGTCGGGCTCTGTCGGGCCCTGTCGGGCTCTGTCGGGCTCTGTCGGGCTCTATCGGGCTCTACTGGGCCCTGTCAGGCCCTGTCGGGCTCTGTCGGGCCCTGTCGGGCTCTGTCGGGCCCTGTCGGGCCCTGTCGGGCTCTGTCGGGCTCTGTCGGGCTCTATCGGGCTCTACTGGGCCCTGTCGGGCCCTGTCGGGCTCTGTCGGGCTCTGTCGGGCTCTGTCGGGCCCTGTCGGGCTCTGTCGGGCTCTGTCGGGCTCTATCGGGCTCTACTGGGCCCTGTCGGGCTCTGTCGGGCTCTGTCGTGCCCTGTCGGGCCCTGTCGGGCTCTGTCGGGCCCTGTCGGGCTCTGTCGGGCTCTGTCGGGCTCTGTCGGGCCCTGTCGGGCTCTGTCGGGCTCTGTCGGGCCCTGTCGGGCTCTGTCGGGCTCTGTCGGGCCCTGTCGGGCCCTGTCGGGCTCTGTCGGGCTCTGTCGGGCTCTACTGGGCTCTGTCGGGCTCTGTCGGGCTCTGTCGGGCTCTGTCGGGCTCTACTGGGCCCTGTCGGGCTCTGTCGGGCTCTGTCGGGCTCTGTCGGGCCCTGTCGGGCCCTGTCGGGCTCTGTCGGGCTCTACTGGGCTCTGTCGGGCTCTGTCGGGCTCTGTCGGGCTCTGTCGGGATCTACTGGGCCCTGTCGGGCTCTGTCGGGCTCTGTGGGGCCCTGTCGGGCTCTGTCGGGCTCTGTCGGGCTCTGTCGGGCCCTGTCGGGCTCTGTCGGGCTCTGTCGGGCTCTGTCGGGCCCTGTCGGGCTCTGTCGGGCTCTGTCGGGCTCTATCGGGCTCTACTGGGCCCTGTCGGGCCCTGTCGGGCTCTGTCGGGCTCTGTCGGGCTCTGTCGGGCTCTGTCGGGCTCTACTGGGCCCTGTCGGGCTCTGTCGGGCTCTGTCGGGCTCTGTCGGGCTCTACTGGGCCCTGTCGGGCTCTGTCGGGCTCTGTCGGGCCCTGTCGGGCCCTGTCGGGCTCTGTCAGGCTCTGTCGGGCTCTGTCGGGCTCTACTGGGCCCTGTTGGGCCCTATCGGGCCCTGTCGGGCTCTACTGGGCTCTACTGGGCTATGTCGGGCTCTTTCGGGCTCTACTGGGCCCTGTCGGGCCCTGTCGGGCCCTGTCGGGCTCTGTCGGGCCCTGTCGGGCCCTGTCGGGCTCTGTCGGGCTCTGTCGGGCCCTGTCGGGCTCTGTCGGGCTCTGTCGGGCTCTGTCGGGCTCTACTGGGCTCTACTGGGCTCTGTCGGGCTCTGTCGGGCTCTACTGGCCCCTGTCGGGCCCTGTCGGGCCCTGTCGGGCTCTGTCGGCCTCTACTGGGCTCTGTCGGGCTCTGTCGGGCTCTGTCGGGCTCTACTGGGCTCTGTCGGGCTCTGTCGGGCTCTGTCGGGATCTGTCGGGCTCTACTGGGCCCTGTCGGGCTCTGTCGGGCCCTGTCGGGCCCTGTCGGGCCCTGTCGGGCTCTGTCGGGCTCTGTCGGGACCTGTCGGGCTCTGTCGGGCTCTGTCGGGCTCTGTCGGGCTCTACTGGGCTCTGTCGGGCTCTGTCGGGCTCTGTCGGGCTCTGTCGGGCTCTACTGGGCCCTGTCGGGCGCTGTCGGGCTCTGTCGGGCTCTGTCGGGCCCTGTCGGGCTCTGTCGGGCTCTGTCGGGCTCTGTCGGGCTCTACTGGGCCCTGTCGGGTTCTGTCGGGCTCTGTCGGGCTATGTCGGGCTCTACTGGGCCCTGTCGGTCTCTGTCGGGCTCTGTCGGGCTCTGTCGGGCCCTGTCGGGCTCTGTCGGGCTCTGTCGGGCTCTGTCGGGCCCTCTCGGCTCTGTCGGGCTCTACTGGGCCCTGTCGGGCTCTGTCGGGCTCTGTCGGGCTCTGTCGGGCCCTGTCGGGCTCTGTCGGGCTCTGTCGGGCTCTACTGGGACCTGTCGGACTCTGTCGGGCTCTGTCGGGCTCTGTCGGGCTCTGTCGGGCTCTGTCGGGCTCTACTGGGCCCTGTCGGGCCCTGTCGGGCTCTGTCGGGCTCTGTCGGGCTCTGTCCGGCCCTGTCGGGCTCTGTCGGGCTCTGTCGGGCTCTGTCGGGCTCTACTGGGCCCTGTCGGGCCCTGTCGGGCTCTGTCGGGCTCTGTCGGGCTCTGTCGGGCTCTACTGGGCTCTGTCGGGCCCTGTCGGGCTCTGTCGGGCTCTGTCGGGCTCTACTGGGCCCTGTCGGGCCCTGTCGGGCTCTGTCGGGCTCTGTCGGGCCCTGTCGGGCCCTGTCGGGCCCTGTCGGGCCCTGTCGGGCTCTGTCGGGCTCTGTCGGGCCCTGTCGGGCTCTGTCGGGCTCTGTCGGGCTCTGTCGGGCTCTACTGGGCTCTGTCGGGCTCTGTCGGGCTCTGTCGGGCTCTGTCGGGCTCTACTGGGCCCTGTCGGGCTCTGTCAGGCTCTGTCGGGCCCTGTCGGGCTCTGTCGGGCTCTGTCGGGCTCTGTTGGGCCCTGTCGCGCTCTGTCGGGCCCTGTCGGGCCCTGTCGGGCTCTGTAGGGCTCTGTCGGGCTCTGTCGGGCTCTACTGGGCTCTGTCGGGCTCTACTGGGCTCTACTGGGCCCTGTCGGGCTCTGTCGGGCTCTGTCGGGCCCTGTCGGGCTCTGTCGGGCTCTACTGGGCCCTGTCGGGCTCTGTCGGGCTCTGTCGGGCTCTACTGGGCTCTGTCGGGCTCTGTCGGGCTCTGTCGGGCTCTACTGTTCCCTGTCGGGCCCTGTCGGGCTCTGTCGGGCTCTGTCGGGCTCTGTCGGGCTCAACTGGTCTCTGTCGGGCTCTGTCGGGTTCTGTCGGGCTCTGTCGGGCTCTGTCGGGCTCTGTCGGGCTCTACTGGGCTCTACTGGGCTCTGTCGGGCTCTGTCGGGCTCTACTGGGCCCTGTCGGGCTCTGTCGGGCCCTGTCGGGCCCTGTCGGGCTCTGTCGGGCTCTGTCGGGTACTGTCGGGCTCTGTCGGGCTCTGTCGGGCCCTGTCGGGCCCTGTCGGGCTCTGTCGGGCTCTGTCGGGCCCTGTCGGGCTCTGTCGGGCTCTGTCGGGCTCTGTCGGGCTCTACTGGGCTCTGTCGGGCTCTGTCGGGCTCTGTCGGGCCCTGTCGGGCTCTGTCGGGCTCTACTGGGCCCTGTCGGGCCCTGTCGGGCCCTGTCGGGCTCTGTCGGGCTCTGTCGGGCTCTGTCGGGCTCTACTGGGCTCTACTGGGCTCTGTCGGGCTCTACTGGGCACTGTCGGGCCCTGTCGGGCTCTGTCGGGCTCTGTCAGGCTCTGTCGGGCTCTGTCGGGCCCTGTCGGGCCCTGTCGGGCTCTGTCGGGCTCTGTCGTGCCCTGTCGGGCTCTGTCGGGCTCTGTCGGGCCCTGTCGGGCTCTATCGGGCCCTGTCAGGCTCTGTCGGGCCCTGTCGGGCCCTGTCGGGCCCTGTCGGGCTCTGTCGGGCTCTGTCGGGTCTGTCGGGCTCTATCGGGCTCTACTGGGCCCTGTCGGGCCCTGTCGGGCCCTGTCGGGCCCTGTCGGGCTCTGTCAGGCTCTGTCGGGCTCTGTCGGGCTCTACTGGGCCCTGTCGGGCTCTGTCGGGCTCTGTCGGGCTCTGTCGGGCTCTGTCGGGCTCTGTCGGGCTCTGTCGGGCTCTACTGGGCCCTGTCGGGCTCTGTCGGGCCCTGTCGGGCCCTGTCGGGCTCTGTCGGGCCCTGTCGGGACCTGTCGGGCTCTGTCGGGCTCTGTCGGGCTCTGTCGGGCTCTACTGGGCTCTACTGGGCTCTGTCGGGCTCTGTCGGGCTCTACTGGCCCCTGTCGGGCCCTGTCGGGCCCTGTCGGGCTCTGTCGGCCTCTACTGGGCTCTGTCGGGCTCTGTCGGGCTCTGTCGGGCTCTACTGGGCTCTGTCGGGCTCTGTCGGGCTCTGTCGGGATCTGTCGGGCTCTACTGGGCCCTGTCGGGCTCTGTCGGGCCCTGTCGGGCCCTGTCGGGCTCTGTCGGGCTCTGTCGGGACCTGTCGGGCTCTGTCGGGCTCTGTCGGGCTCTGTCGGGCTCTACTGGGCTCTGTCGGGCTCTGTCGGGCTCTGTCGGGCCCTGTCGGGCTCTGTCGGGCTCTGTCGGGCCCTGTCGGGATCTGTCGGGCCCTGTCGGGCCCTGTCGGGCTCTGTCGGGCTCTGTCGGGCTCTGTCGGGCTCTACTGGGCCCTGTCGGGCTCTGTCGGTCTCTGTCGGGCTCTGTCGGGCCCTGTCGGGCTCTGTCGGGCTCTACTGGGCCCTGTCGGGCCCTGTCGGGCTCTGTCGGGCTCTGTCGGGCTCTGTCGGGCTCTACTGGGCCCTGTCGGGCTCTGTCGGTCTCTGTCGGGCTCTGTCGGGCCCTGTCGGGCTCTGTCGGGCTCTACTGGGCCCTGTCGGGCCCTGTCGGGCTCTGTCGGGCTCTGTCGGGCTCTACTGGGCCCTGTCGGGCCCTGTCGGGCTCTGTCGGGCCCTGTCGGGCCCTGTCGGGCTCTGTCGGGCTCTGTCGGGCTCTGTCGGGCTCTACTGGGCCCTGTCGGGCTCTGTCAGGCTCTGTCGGGCCCTGTCGGGCTCTGTCGGGCTCTGTCGGGCTCTGTTGGGCCCTGTCGGGCTTTGTCGGGCCCTGTCGGGCCCTGTCAGGCTCTGTAGGGCTCTGTCGGGCTCTGTCGGGCCCTGTCGGGCTCTGTCGGGCTCTGTCGGGCTCTGTCGGGCTCTGTCGGGCTCTACTGGGCCCTGTCGGGCCCTGTCGGGCTCTGTCGGGCCCTGTCGGGCTCTGTCGGGCTCTGTCGGGCTCTGTCGGGCCCTGTCGGGCTCTGTCGGGCTCTGTCGGGCTCTATAGGGCTCTACTGGGCCCTGTCGGGCCCTGTCGGGCCCTGTCGGGCTCTGTCGTGCCCTGTCGGGCCCTGTCGGGCTCTGTCGGGCCCTGTCGGGCCCTGTCGGGCTCTGTCGGGCTCTGTCGGGCCCTGTCGGGCTCTGTCGGGCTCTGTCGGGCTCTGTCGGGCTCTACTGGGCCCTGTCGGGCCCTGTCGGGCTCTGTCGGGCTCTGTCGGGCTCTGTCGGGCCCTGTCGGGCTCTGTCGGGCTCTGTCGGGCCCTGTCGGGCCCTGTCGGGCTCTGTCGGGCTCTGTCGGGCTCTACTGGGCTCTGTCGGGCTCTGTCGGGCTCTGTCGGGCTCTACTGGGCCCTGTCGGGCTCTGTCGGGCTCTGTCGGGCTCTGTCGGGCCCTGTCGGGCCCTGTCGGGCTCTGTCGGGCTCTGTCGGGCTCTACTGGGCTCTGTCGGGCTCTGTCGGGCTCTGTCGGGCTCTGTCGGGATCTACTGGGCCCTGTCGGGCTCTGTCGGGCTCTGTGGGGCCCTGTCGGGCTCTGTCGGGCTCTGTCGGGCTCTGTCGGGCCCTGTCGGGCTCTGTCGGGCCCTGTCGGGCTCTGTCGGGCTCTGTCGGGCTCTATCGGGCTCTACTGGGCCCTGTCAGGCCCTGTCGGGCTCTGTCGGGCTCTGTCGGGCTCTGTCGGGCCCTGTCGGGCTCTGTCGGGCTCTGTCGGGCTCTACTGGGACCTGTCGGACTCTGTCGGGCTCTGTCGGGCTCTGTCGGGCTCTGTCGGGCTCTGTCGGGCTCTACTGGGCCCTGTCGGGCCCTGTCGGGCTCTGTCGGGCTCTGTCGGGCTCTGTCCGGCCCTGTCGGGCTCTGTCGGGCTCTGTCGGGCTCTGTCGGGCTCTACTGGGCCCTGTCGGGCCCTGTCGGGCTCTGTCGGGCTCTGTCGGGCTCTGTCGGGCTCTACTGGGCTCTGTCGGGCCCTGTCGGGCTCTGTCGGGCTCTGTCGGGCTCTACTGGGCCCTGTCGGGCCCTGTCGGGCTCTGTCGGGCTCTGTCGGGCCCTGTCGGGCCCTGTCGGGCTCTGTCGGGCCCTGTCGGGCTCTGTCGGGCTCTGTCGGGCCCTGTCGGGCTCTGTCGGGCTCTGTCGGGCTCTGTCGGGCTCTACTGGGCTCTGTCGGGCTCTGTCGGGCTCTGTCGGGCTCTGTCGGGCTCTACTGGGCCCTGTCGGGCTCTGTCAGGCTCTGTCGGGCCCTGTCGGGCTCTGTCGGGCTCTGTCGGGCTCTGTTGGGCCCTGTCGGGCTCTGTCGGGCCCTGTCGGGCCCTGTCGGGCTCTGTAGGGCTCTGTCGGGCTCTGTCGGGCTCTACTGGGCTCTGTCGGGCTCTACTGGGCCCTGTCGGGCCCTGTCGGGCTCTGTCGGGCTCTGTCGGGCCCTGTCGGGCTCTGTCGGGCTCTACTGGGCCCTGTCGGGCTCTGTCGGGCTCTGTCGGGCTCTACTGGGCTCTGTCGGGCTCTGTCGGGCTCTGTCGGGCTCTACTGTTCCCTGTCGGGCCCTGTCGGGCTCTGTCGGGCTCTGTCGGGCTCTGTCGGGCTCAACTGGTCTCTGTCGGGCTCTGTCGGGTTCTGTCGGGCTCTGTCGGGCTCTGTCGGGCTCTGTCGGGCTCTACTGGGCTCTACTGGGCTCTGTCGGGCTCTGTCGGGCTCTACTGGGCCCTGTCGGGCTCTGTCGGGCCCTGTCGGGCCCTGTCGGGCTCTGTCGGGCTCTGTCGGGTACTGTCGGGCTCTGTCGGGCTCTGTCGGGCCCTGTCGGGCCCTGTCGGGCTCTGTCGGGCTCTGTCGGGCCCTGTCGGGCTCTGTCGGGCTCTGTCGGGCTCTGTCGGGCTCTACTGGGCCCTGTCGGGCTCTGTCGGGCTCTGTCGGGCCCTGTCGGGCTCTGTCGGGCTCTACTGGGCCCTGTCGGGCCCTGTCGGGCCCTGTCGGGCTCTGTCGGGCTCTGTCGGGCTCTGTCGGGCTCTACTGGGCTCTACTGGGCTCTGTCGGGCTCTACTGGGCACTGTCGGGCCCTGTCGGGCTCTGTCGGGCTCTGTCAGGCTCTGTCGGGCTCTGTCGGGCCCTGTCGGGCCCTGTCGGGCTCTGTCGGGCTCTGTCGTGCCCTGTCGGGCTCTGTCGGGCTCTGTCGGGCCCTGTCGGGCTCTATCGGGCCCTGTCAGGCTCTGTCGGGCCCTGTCGGGCCCTGTCGGGCCCTGTCGGGCTCTGTCGGGCTCTGTCGGGTCTGTCGGGCTCTATCGGGCTCTACTGGGCCCTGTCGGGCCCTGTCGGGCCCTGTCGGGCCCTGTCGGGCTCTGTCAGGCTCTGTCGGGCTCTGTCGGGCTCTACTGGGCCCTGTCGGGCTCTGTCGGGCTCTGTCGGGCTCTGTCGGGCTCTGTCGGGCTCTACTGGGCCCTGTCGGGCTCTGTCGGGCTCTGTCGGGCCCTGTCGGGCCCTGTCGGGCTCTGTCGGGCTCTGTCGGGCCCTGTCGGGCCCTGTCGGGCTCTGTCGGGCTCTGTCGGTCTCTGTCGGGCTCTACTGGGCCCTGTCGGGCTCTGTCGGGCTCTACTGGACTCTGTCGGGCTCTACTGGGCCCTGTCGGGCTCTGTCGGGCTCTGTCGGGCCCTGTCGGGCTCTGTCAGGCTCTGTCGGGCTCTGTCGGGCTCTACTGGGCCCTGTCGGGCCCTATCGGGCCCTGTCGGGCTCTACTGGGCTCTACTGGGCTCTGTCGGGCTCTTTCGGGCTCTACTGGGCCCTGTCGGGCTCTGTCGGGCCCTGTCGGGCTCTGTCGGGCTCTGTCGGGCTCTGTCGGGCTCTACTGGGCTCTACTGGGCTCTGTCGGGCTCTGTCGGGCTCTACTGGCCCCTGTCGGGCCCTGTCGGGCCCTGTCGGGCTCTGTCGGGCTCTACTGGGCTCTGTCGGGCTCTGTCGGGCTCTACTGGGACCTGTCGGACTCTGTCGGGCTCTGTCGGGCTCTGTCGGGCTCTGACGGGTTCTGTCGGGCTCTGTCGGGCTCTGTCGGGCTCTACTGGGCCCTGTCGGGCTCTGTCGGGCTCTGTCGGGCTCTGTCGGGCCCTGTCGGGCTCTGTCGGGCTCTGTCGGGCTCTGTCGGGCTCTACTGGGCCCTGTCGGGCCCTGTCGGGCTCTGTCGGGCTCTGTCGGGCTCTGTCGGGCTCTGTCGGGCTCTACTGGGCTCTGTCGGGCCCTGTCGGGCTCTGTCGGGCCCTGTCGGGCTCTGTCGGGCTCTGTCGGGCTCTACTGGGCCCTGTCGGGCTCTGTCAGGCTCTGTCGGGCCCTGTCGGGCTCTGTCGGGCTCTGTCGGGCTCTGTTGGGCCCTGTCGGGCTCTGTCGGGCCCTGTCGGGCCCTGTCGGGCTCTGTAGGGCTCTGTCGGGCTCTGTCGGGCTCTACTGGGCTCTGTCGGGCTCTACTGGGCTCTACTGGGCCCTGTCGGGCTCTGTCGGGCTCTGTCGGGCCCTGTCGGGCTCTGTCGGGCTCTACTGGGCCCTGTCGGGCTCTGTCGGGCTCTGTCGGGCTCTACTGGGCTCTGTCGGGCTCTGTCGGGCTCTGTCGGGCTCTACTGTTCCCTGTCGGGCCCTGTCGGGCTCTGTCGGGCTCTGTCGGGCTCTGTCGGGCTCAACTGGTCTCTGTCGGGCTCTGTCGGGTTCTGTCGGGCTCTGTCGGGCTCTGTCGGGCTCTGTCGGGCTCTACTGGGCTCTACTGGGCTCTGTCGGGCTCTGTCGGGCTCTACTGGGCCCTGTCGGGCTCTGTCGGGCCCTGTCGGGCCCTGTCGGGCTCTGTCGGGCTCTGTCGGGTACTGTCGGGCTCTGTCGGGCTCTGTCGGGCCCTGTCGGGCCCTGTCGGGCTCTGTCGGGCTCTGTCGGGCCCTGTCGGGCTCTGTCGGGCTCTGTCGGGCTCTGTCGGGCTCTACTGGGCCCTGTCGGGCTCTGTCGGGCTCTGTCGGGCCCTGTCGGGCTCTGTCGGGCTCTACTGGGCCCTGTCGGGCCCTGTCGGGCCCTGTCGGGCTCTGTCGGGCTCTGTCGGGCTCTGTCGGGCTCTACTGGGCTCTACTGGGCTCTGTCGGGCTCTACTGGGCACTGTCGGGCCCTGTCGGGCTCTGTCGGGCTCTGTCAGGCTCTGTCGGGCTCTGTCGGGCCCTGTCGGGCCCTGTCGGGCTCTGTCGGGCTCTGTCGTGCCCTGTCGGGCTCTGTCGGGCTCTGTCGGGCCCTGTCGGGCTCTATCGGGCCCTGTCAGGCTCTGTCGGGCCCTGTCGGGCCCTGTCGGGCCCTGTCGGGCTCTGTCGGGCTCTGTCGGGTCTGTCGGGCTCTATCGGGCTCTACTGGGCCCTGTCGGGCCCTGTCGGGCCCTGTCGGGCCCTGTCGGGCTCTGTCAGGCTCTGTCGGGCTCTGTCGGGCTCTACTGGGCCCTGTCGGGCTCTGTCGGGCTCTGTCGGGCTCTGTCGGGCTCTGTCGGGCTCTACTGGGCCCTGTCGGGCTCTGTCGGGCTCTGTCGGGCCCTGTCGGGCCCTGTCGGGCTCTGTCGGGCTCTGTCGGGCCCTGTCGGGCCCTGTCGGGCTCTGTCGGGCCCTGTCGGGCTCTGTCGGGCTCTGTCGGGCCCTGTCGGGCCCTGTCGGGCTCTGTCGGGCTCTGTCGGTCTCTGTCGGGCTCTACTGGGCCCTGTCGGGCTCTGTCGGGCTCTACTGGACTCTGTCGGGCTCTACTGGGCCCTGTCGGGCTCTGTCGGGCTCTGTCGGGCCCTGTCGGGCTCTGTCAGGCTCTGTCGGGCTCTGTCGGGCTCTACTGGGCCCTGTCGGGCCCTATCGGGCCCTGTCGGGCTCTACTGGGCTCTACTGGGCTCTGTCGGGCTCTTTCGGGCTCTACTGGGCCCTGTCGGGCTCTGTCGGGCCCTGTCGGGCTCTGTCGGGCTCTGTCGGGCTCTGTCGGGCTCTACTGGGCTCTACTGGGCTCTGTCGGGCTCTGTCGGGCTCTACTGGCCCCTGTCGGGCCCTGTCGGGCCCTGTCGGGCTCTGTCGGGCTCTACTGGGCTCTGTCGGGCTCTGTCGGGCTCTACTGGGACCTGTCGGACTCTGTCGGGCTCTGTCGGGCTCTGTCGGGCTCTGACGGGTTCTGTCGGGCTCTGTCGGGCTCTGTCGGGCTCTACTGGGCCCTGTCGGGCTCTGTCGGGCTCTGTCGGGCTCTGTCGGGCCCTGTCGGGCTCTGTCGGGCTCTGTCGGGCTCTGTCGGGCTCTACTGGGCCCTGTCGGGCCCTGTCGGGCTCTGTCGGGCTCTGTCGGGCTCTGTCGGGCTCTGTCGGGCTCTACTGGGCTCTGTCGGGCCCTGTCGGGCTCTGTCGGGCCCTGTCGGGCTCTGTCGGGCTCTGTCGGGCTCTACTGGGCCCTGTCGGGCCCTGTCGGGCTCTGTCGGGCCCTGTCGGGCCCTGTCGGGCTCTGTCGGGCTCTGTCGGGCTCTGTCGGGCTCTACTGGGCCCTGTCGGGCTCTGTCAGGCTCTGTCGGGCCCTGTCGGGCTCTGTCGGGCTCTGTCGGGCTCTGTTGGGCCCTGTCGGGCTCTGTCGGGCCCTGTCGGGCCCTGTCGGGCTCTGTAGGGCTCTGTCGGGCTCTACTGGGCCCTGTCGGGCCCTGTCGGGCTCTGTCGGGCTCTGTCGTGCCCTGTCGGGCCCTGTCGGGCTCTGTCGGGCCCTGTCGGGCCCTGTCGGGCTCTGTCGGGCTCTGTCGGGCCCTGTCGGGCTCTGTCGGGCTCTGTCGGGCTCTGTCGGGCTCTACTGGGCCCTGTCGGGCCCTGTCGGGCTCTGTCGGGCTCTATCGGGCTCTGTCGGGCCCTGTCGGGCTCTGTCGGGCTCTGTCGGGCCCTGTCGGGCCCTGTCGGGCTCTGTCGGGCTCTGTCGGGCTCTACTGGGCTCTGTCGGGCTCTGTCGGGCTCTGTCGGGCTCTGTCGGGCTCTACTGGGCCCTGTCGGGCTCTGTCGGGCTCTGTCGGGCCCTGTCGGGCCCTGTCGGGCTCTGTCGGGCTCTGTCGGGCTCTACTGGGCTCTGTCGGGCTCTGTCGGGCTCTGTCGGGCTCTGTCGGGATCTACTGGGCCCTGTCGGGCTCTGTCGGGCTCTGTGGGGCCCTGTCGGGCTCTGTCGGGCTCTGTCGGGCTCTGTCGGGCCCTGTCGGGCTCTGTCGGGCTCTGTCGGGCTCTGTCGGGCTCTACTGGGCCCTGTCGGGCCCTGTCGGGCTCTGTCGGGCTCTGTCGGGCCCTGTCGGGCTCTGTCGGGCTCTGTCGGGCTCTGTCGGGCCCTGTCGGGCTCTGTCGGGCTCTGTCGGGCTCTATCGGGCTCTACTGGGCCCTGTCGGGCCCTGTCGGGCTCTGTCGGGCTCTGTCGGGCTCTACTGGGCCCTGTCGGGCTCTGTCGGGCTCTGTCGGGCTCTGTCGGGCTCTACTGGGCCCTGTCGGGCTCTGTCGGGCTCTGTCGGGCCCTGTCGGGCCCTGTCGGGCTCTGTCAGGCTCTGTCGGGCTCTACTGGGCCCTGTCGGGCCCTATCGGGCCCTGTCGGGCTCTACTGGGCTCTACTGGGCTATGTCGGGCTCTGTCGGGCTCTACTGGGCCCTGTCGGGCCCTGTCGGGCCCTGTCGGGATCTGTCGGGCCCTGTCGGGCCCTGTCGGGCTCTGTCGGGCTCTGTCGGGCCCTGTCGGGCTCTGTCGGGCTCTGTCGGGCTCTGTCGGGCTCTACTGGGCTCTACTGGGCTCTGTCGGGCTCTGTCGGGCTCTACTGGCCCCTGTCGGGCCCTGTCGGGCCCTGTCGGGCTCTGTCGGCCTCTACTGGGCTCTGTCGGGCTCTGTCGGGCTCTGTCGGGCTCTACTGGGCTCTGTCGGGCTCTGTCGGGCTCTGTCGGGATCTGTCGGGCTCTACTGGGCCCTGTCGGGCTCTGTCGGGCCCTGTCGGGCCCTGTCGGGCTCTGTCGGGCTCTGTCGGGACCTGTCGGGCTCTGTCGGGCTCTGTCGGGCTCTGTCGGGCTTTACTGGGCTCTGTCGGGCTCTGTCGGGCTCTGTCGGGCTCTGTCGGGCTCTACTGGGCCCTGTCAGGCTCTGTCGGGCTCTGTCGGGCCCTGTCGGGCTCTGTCGGGCTCTGTCGGGCCCTGTCGGGATCTGTCGGGCCCTGTCGGGCCCTGTCGGGCTCTGTCGGGCTCTGTCGGGCTCTGTCGGGCTCTACTGGGCCCTGTCGGGCTCTGTCGGTCTCTGTCGGGCTCTGTCGGGCCCTGTCGGGCTCTGTCGGGCTCTACTGGGCCCTGTCGGGCCCTGTCGGGCTCTGTCGGGATCTGTCGGGCTCTGTCGGGCTCTACTGGGCCCTGTCGGGCGCTGTCGGGCTCTGTCGGGCTCTGTCGGGCCCTGTCGGGCTCTGTCGGGCTCTGTCGGGCTCTGTCGGGCTCTACTGGGCCCTGTCGGGTTCTGTCGGGCTCTGTCGGGCTATGTCGGGCTCTACTGGGCCCTGTCGGTCTCTGTCGGGCTCTGTCGGGCTCTGTCGGGCCCTGTCGGGCTCTGTCGGGCTCTGTCGGGCTCTGTCGGGCCCTCTCGGCTCTGTCGGGCTCTACTGGGCCCTGTCGGGCTCTGTCGGGCTCTGTCGGGCTCTGTCGGGCCCTGTCGGGCTCTGTCGGGCTCTGTCGGGCTCTACTGGGACCTGTCGGACTCTGTCGGGCTCTGTCGGGCTCTGTCGGGCTCTGACGGGTTCTTTCGGGCTCTGTCGGGCTCTGTCGGGCTCTACTGGGCCCTGTCGGGCCCTGTCGGGCTCTGTCGGGCTCTGTCGGGCTCTACTGGGCCCTGTCGGGCCCTGTCGGGCTCTGTCGGGCTCTGTCGGGCTCTGTCCGGCCCTGTCGGGCTCTGTCGGGCTCTGTCGGGCTCTGTCGGGCTCTACTGGGCCCTGTCGGGCCCTGTCGGGCTCTGTCGGGCTCTGTCGGGCTCTGTCGGGCTCTACTGGGCTCTGTCGGGCCCTGTCGGGCTCTGTCGGGCCCTGTCGGGCTCTGTCGGGCCCTGTCGGGCTCTGTCGGGCTCTGTCGGGCCCTGTCGGGCTCTGTCGGGCTCTGTCGGGCCCTGTCGGGCTCTGTCGGGCTCTGTCGGGCCCTGTCGGGCTCTGTCGGGCTCTGTCGGGCTCTACTGGGCTCTGTCGGGCTCTGTCGGGCTCTGTCGGGCTCTGTCGGGCTCTACTGGGCCCTGTCGGGCTCTGTCAGGCTCTGTCGGGCCCTGTCGGGCTCTGTCGGGCTCTACTGGGCCCTGTCGGGCTCTGTCGGGCTCTGTAGGGCTCTGTCGGGCTCTGTCGGGCTCTACTGGGCCCTGTCGGGCTCTGTCGGGCTCTGTCGGGCTCTGTCGGGCTCTGTCGGTCTCTGTCGGGCTCTACTGGGCCCTGTCGGGCTCTGTCGGGCTCTACTGGACTCTGTCGGGCTCTACTGGGCCCTGTCGGGCTCTGTCGGGCTCTGTCGGGCCCTGTCGGGCTCTGTCAGGCTCTGTCGGGCTCTGTCGGGCTCTACTGGGCCCTGTCGGGCCCTATCGGGCCCTGTCGGGCTCTACTGGGCTCTACTGGGCTCTGTCGGGCTCTTTCGGGCTCTACTGGGCCCTGTCGGGCTCTGTCGGGCCCTGTCGGGCCCTGTCGGGCTCTGTCGGGCTCTGTCGGGCCCTGTCGGGCTCTGTCGGGCTCTGTCGGGCTCTGTCGGGCTCTACTGGGCTCTACTGGGCTCTGTCGGGCTCTGTCGGGCTCTACTGGCCCCTGTCGGGCCCTGTCGGGCCCTGTCGGGCTCTGTCGGGCTCTACTGGGCTCTGTCGGGCTCTGTCGGGCTCTACTGGGACCTGTCGGACTCTGTCGGGCTCTGTCGGGCTCTGTCGGGCTCTGACGGGTTCTGTCGGGCTCTGTCGGGCTCTGTCGGGCTCTACTGGGCCCTGTCGGGCTCTGTCGGGCTCTGTCGGGCTCTGTCGGGCCCTGTCGGGCTCTGTCGGGCTCTGTCGGGCTCTGTCGGGCTCTACTGGGCCCTGTCGGGCCCTGTCGGGCTCTGTCGGGCTCTGTCGGGCTCTGTCGGGCTCTACTGGGCTCTGTCGGGCCCTGTCGGGCTCTGTCGGGCCCTGTCGGGCTCTGTCGGGCTCTGTCGGGCTCTACTGGGCCCTGTCGGGCCCTGTCGGGCTCTGTCGGGCCCTGTCGGGCCCTGTCGGGCTCTGTCGGGCTCTGTCGGGCTCTGTCGGGCTCTACTGGGCCCTGTCGGGCTCTGTCAGGCTCTGTCGGGCCCTGTCGGGCTCTGTCGGGCTCTGTCGGGCTCTGTTGGGCCCTGTCGGGCTTTGTCGGGCCCTGTTGGGCCCTGTCGGGCTCTGTAGGGCTCTGTCGGGCTCTGTCGGGCCCTGTCGGGCTCTGTCGGGCTCTGTCGGGCTCTGTCGGGCTCTACTGGGCCCTGTCGGGCCCTGTCGGGCTCTGTCGGGCCCTGTCGGGCTCTGTCGGGCTCTGTCGGGCCCTGTCGGGCTCTGTCGGGCTCTGTCGGGCTCTGTCGGGCCCTGTCGGGCTCTGTCGGGCTCTGTCGGGCTCTATCGGGCTCTACTGGGCCCTGTCGGGCCCTGTCGGGCTCTGTCGGGCTCTGTCGTGCCCTGTCGGGCCCTGTCGGGCTCTGTCGGGCCCTGTCGGGCCCTGTCGGGCTCTGTCGGGCTCTGTCGGGCCCTGTCGGGCTCTGTCGGGCTCTGTCGGGCTCTGTCGGGCTCTACTGGGCCCTGTCGGGCCCTGTCGGGCTCTGTCGGGCTCTGTCGGGCTCTGTCGGGCCCTGTCGGGCTCTGTCGGGCTCTGTCGGGCTCTACTGGGCCCTGTCGGGCTCTGTCGGGCTCTGTCGGGCCCTGTCGGGCCCTGTCGGGCTCTGTCGGGCTCTGTCGGGCCCTGTCGGGCCCTGTCGGGCTCTGTCGGGCCCTGTCGGGCTCTGTCGGGCTCTGTCGGGCCCTGTCGGGCCCTGTCGGGCTCTGTCGGGCTCTGTCGGTCTCTGTCGGGCTCTACTGGGCCCTGTCGGGCTCTGTCGGGCTCTACTGGACTCTGTCGGGCTCTACTGGGCCCTGTCGGGCTCTGTCGGGCTCTGTCGGGCCCTGTCGGGCTCTGTCAGGCTCTGTCGGGCTCTGTCGGGCTCTACTGGGCCCTGTCGGGCCCTATCGGGCCCTGTCGGGCTCTACTGGGCTCTACTGGGCTCTGTCGGGCTCTTTCGGGCTCTACTGGGCCCTGTCGGGCTCTGTCGGGCCCTGTCGGGCTCTGTCGGGCTCTGTCGGGCTCTGTCGGGCTCTACTGGGCTCTACTGGGCTCTGTCGGGCTCTGTCGGGCTCTACTGGCCCCTGTCGGGCCCTGTCGGGCCCTGTCGGGCTCTGTCGGGCTCTACTGGGCTCTGTCGGGCTCTGTCGGGCTCTACTGGGACCTGTCGGACTCTGTCGGGCTCTGTCGGGCTCTGTCGGGCTCTGACGGGTTCTGTCGGGCTCTGTCGGGCTCTGTCGGGCTCTACTGGGCCCTGTCGGGCTCTGTCGGGCTCTGTCGGGCTCTGTCGGGCCCTGTCGGGCTCTGTCGGGCTCTGTCGGGCTCTGTCGGGCTCTACTGGGCCCTGTCGGGCCCTGTCGGGCTCTGTCGGCCTCTGTCGGGCTCTGTCGGGCTCTGTCGGGCTCTACTGGGCTCTGTCGGGCCCTGTCGGGCTCTGTCGGGCCCTGTCGGGCTCTGTCGGGCTCTGTCGGGCTCTACTGGGCCCTGTCGGGCCCTGTCGGGCTCTGTCGGGCCCTGTCGGGCCCTGTCGGGCTCTGTCGGGCTCTGTCGGGCTCTGTCGGGCTCTACTGGGCCCTGTCGGGCTCTGTCAGGCTCTGTCGGGCCCTGTCGGGCTCTGTCGGGCTCTGTCGGGCTCTGTTGGGCCCTGTCGGGCTCTGTCGGGCCCTGTCGGGCCCTGTCGGGCTCTGTAGGGCTCTGTCGGGCTCTACTGGGCCCTGTCGGGCCCTGTCGGGCTCTGTCGGGCTCTGTCGTGCCCTGTCGGGCCCTGTCGGGCTCTGTCGGGCCCTGTCGGGCCCTGTCGGGCTCTGTCGGGCTCTGTCGGGCCCTGTCGGGCTCTGTCGGGCTCTGTCGGGCTCTGTCGGGCTCTACTGGGCCCTGTCGGGCCCTGTCGGGCTCTGTCGGGCTCTATCGGGCTCTGTCGGGCCCTGTCGGGCTCTGTCGGGCTCTGTCGGGCCCTGTCGGGCCCTGTCGGGCTCTGTCGGGCTCTGTCGGGCTCTACTGGGCTCTGTCGGGCTCTGTCGGGCTCTGTCGGGCTCTGTCGGGCTCTACTGGGCCCTGTCGGGCTCTGTCGGGCTCTGTCGGGCCCTGTCGGGCCCTGTCGGGCTCTGTCGGGCTCTGTCGGGCTCTACTGGGCTCTGTCGGGCTCTGTCGGGCTCTGTCGGGCTCTGTCGGGATCTACTGGGCCCTGTCGGGCTCTGTCGGGCTCTGTGGGGCCCTGTCGGGCTCTGTCGGGCTCTGTCGGGCTCTGTCGGGCCCTGTCGGGCTCTGTCGGGCTCTGTCGGGCTCTGTCGGGCTCTACTGGGCCCTGTCGGGCCCTGTCGGGCTCTGTCGGGCCCTGTCGGGCTCTGTCGGGCTCTGTCGGGCCCTGTCGGGCTCTGTCGGGCTCTGTCGGGCTCTGTCGGGCCCTGTCGGGCTCTGTCGGGCTCTGTCGGGCTCTATCGGGCTCTACTGGGCCCTGTCGGGCCCTGTCGGGCTCTGTCGGGCTCTGTCGGGCTCTACTGGGCCCTGTCGGGCTCTGTCGGGCTCTGTCGGGCTCTGTCGGGCTCTGTCGGGCTCTACTGGGCCCTGTCGGGCTCTGTCGGGCTCTGTCGGGCCCTGTCGGGCCCTGTCGGGCTCTGTCAGGCTCTGTCGGGCTCTACTGGGCCCTGTCGGGCCCTATCGGGCCCTGTCGGGCTCTACTGGGCTCTACTGGGCTATGTCGGGCTCTGTCGGGCTCTACTGGGCCCTGTCGGGCCCTGTCGGGCCCTGTCGGGCTCTGTCGGGCCCTGTCGGGCCCTGTCGGGCTCTGTCGGGCTCTGTCGGGCCCTGTCGGGCTCTGTCGGGCTCTGTCGGGCTCTGTCGGGCTCTACTGGGCTCTACTGGGCTCTGTCGGGCTCTGTCGGGCTCTACTGGCCCCTGTCGGGCCCTGTCGGGCCCTGTCGGGCTCTGTCGGCCTCTACTGGGCTCTGTCGGGCTCTGTCGGGCTCTGTCGGGCTCTACTGGGCTCTGTCGGGCTCTGTCGGGCTCTGTCGGGATCTGTCGGGCTCTACTGGGCCCTGTCGGGCTCTGTCGGGCCCTGTCGGGCCCTGTCGGGCTCTGTCGGGCTCTGTCGGGACCTGTCGGGCTCTGTCGGGCTCTGTCGGGCTCTGTCGGGCTTTACTGGGATCTGTCGGACTCTGTCGGGCTCTGTCGGGCTCTGTCGGGCTCTACTGGGCCCTGTCAGGCTCTGTCGGGCTCTGTCGGGCCCTGTCGGGCTCTGTCGGGCTCTGTCGGGCCCTGTCGGGATCTGTCGGGCCCTGTCGGGCCCTGTCGGGCTCTGTCGGGCTCTGTCGGGCTCTGTCGGGCTCTACTGGGCCCTGTCGGGCTCTGTCGGTCTCTGTCGGGCTCTGTCGGGCCCTGTCGGGCTCTGTCGGGATCTGTCGGGCTCTGTCGGGCTCTACTGGGCCCTGTCGGGCGCTGTCAGGCTCTGTCGGGCTCTGTCGGGCCCTGTCGGGCTCTGTCGGGCTCTGTCGGGCTCTGTCGGGCTCTACTGGGCCCTGTCGGGTTCTGTCGGGCTCTGTCGGGCTATGTCGGGCTCTACTGGGCCCTGTCGGTCTCTGTCGGGCTCTGTCGGGCTCTGTCGGGCCCTGTCGGGCTCTGTCGGGCTCTGTCGGGCTCTGTCGGGCCCTCTCGGCTCTGTCGGGCTCTACTGGGCCCTGTCGGGCTCTGTCGGGCTCTGTCGGGCTCTGTCGGGCCCTGTCGGGCTCTGTCGGGCTCTGTCGGGCTCTACTGGGACCTGTCGGACTCTGTCGGGCTCTGTCGGGCTCTGTCGGGCTCTGACGGGTTCTTTCGGGCTCTGTCGGGCTCTGTCGGGCTCTACTGGGCCCTGTCGGGCCCTGTCGGGCTCTGTCGGGCTCTGTCGGGCTCTACTGGGCCCTGTCGGGCCCTGTCGGGCTCTGTCGGGCTCTGTCGGGCTCTGTCCGGCCCTGTCGGGCTCTGTCGGGCTCTGTCGGGCTCTGTCGGGCTCTACTGGGCCCTGTCGGGCCCTGTCGGGCTCTGTCGGGCTCTGTCGGGCTCTGTCGGGCTCTACTGGGCTCTGTCGGGCCCTGTCGGGCTCTGTCGGGCCCTGTCGGGCTCTGTCGGGCTCTGTCGGGCTCTACTGCGCCCTGTCGGGCCCTGTCGGGCTCTGTCGGGCTCTGTCGGGCCCTGTCGGGCTCTGTCGGGCTCTGTCGGGCCCTGTCGGGCTCTGTCGGGCTCTGTCGGG
This sequence comes from Caloenas nicobarica, assembly GCF_036013445.1. NCBI lineage: Eukaryota > Metazoa > Chordata > Aves > Columbiformes > Columbidae > Caloenas > Caloenas nicobarica. The sequence continues at coordinate 59,196 of NW_027017408.1, forward strand.
CCCTGTCGGGCTCTGTCGGGCTCTGTCGGGCTCTACTGGGCTCTGTCGGGCTCTGTCGGGCTCTGTCGGGCTCTGTCGGGCTCTACTGGGCCCTGTCGGGCTCTGTCAGGCTCTGTCGGGCCCTGTCGGGCTCTGTCGGGCTCTACTGGGCCCTGTCGGGCTCTGTCGGGCTCTGTAGGGCTCTGTCGGGCTCTGTCGGGCTCTACTGGGCCCTGTCGGGCTCTGTCGGGCTCTGTCGGGCTCTCTTGGGCCCTGTCGGGCTCTGTCGGGCCCTGTCGGGCCCTGTCGGGCTCTGTAGGGCTCTGTCGGGCTCTGTCGGGCTCTACTGGGCTCTGTCGGGCTCTACTGGGCTCTACTGGGCCCTGTCGGGCTCTGTCGGGCTCTGTCGGGCCCTGTCGGGCTCTGTCGGGCTCTACTGGGCCCTGTCGGGCTCTGTCGGGCTCTGTCGGGCTCTACTGGGCTCTGTCGGGCTCTGTCGGGCTCTGTCGGGCTCTGTCGGGCTCTACTGTTCCCTGTCGGGCCCTGTCGGGCTCTGTCGGGCTCTGTCGGGCTCTGTCGGGCTCAACTGGTCTCTGTCGGGCTCTGTCGGGTTCTGTCGGGCTCTGTCGGGCTCTGTCGGGCTCTGTCGGGCTCTACTGGGCTCTACTGGGCTCTGTCGGGCTCTGTCGGGCTCTACTGGGCCCTGTCGGGCTCTGTCGGGCCCTGTCGGGCCCTGTCGGGCTCTGTCGGGCTCTGTCGGGTACTGTCGGGCTCTGTCGGGCTCTGTCGGGCCCTGTCGGGCCCTGTCGGGCTCTGTCGGGCTCTGTCGGGCCCTGTCGGGCTCTGTCGGGCTCTGTCGGGCTCTGTCGGGCTCTACTGGGCCCTGTCGGGCTCTGTCGGGCTCTGTCGGGCCCTGTCGGGCTCTGTCGGGCTCTACTGGGCCCTGTCGGGCCCTGTCGGGCCCTGTCGGGCTCTGTCGGGCTCTGTTGGGCTCTGTCGGGCTCTACTGGGCTCTACTGGGCTCTGTCGGGCTCTACTGGGCACTGTCGGGCCCTGTCGGGCTCTGTCGGGCTCTGTCAGGCTCTGTCGGGCTCTGTCGGGCCCTGTCGGGCCCTGTCGGGCTCTGTCGGGCTCTGTCGTGCCCTGTCGGGCTCTGTCGGGCTCTGTCGGGCCCTGTCGGGCTCTATCGGGCCCTGTCAGGCTCTGTCGGGCCCTGTCGGGCCCTGTCGGGCCCTGTCGGGCTCTGTCGGGCTCTGTCGGGTCTGTCGGGCTCTATCGGGCTCTACTGGGCCCTGTCGGGCCCTGTCGGGCCCTGTCGGGCCCTGTCGGGCTCTGTCAGGCTCTGTCGGGCTCTGTCGGGCTCTACTGGGCCCTGTCGGGCTCTGTCGGGCTCTGTCGGGCTCTGTCGGGCTCTACTGGGCCCTGTCGGGCTCTGTCGGGCTCTGTCGGGCCCTGTCGGGCCCTGTCGGGCTCTGTCGGGCTCTGTCGGGCCCTGTCGGGCCCTGTCGGGCTCTGTCGGGCCCTGTCGGGCCCTGTCGGGCTCTGTCGGGCTCTGTCGGTCTCTGTCGGGCTCTACTGGGCCCTGTCGGGCTCTGTCGGGCTCTACTGGACTCTGTCGGGCTCTACTGGGCCCTGTCGGGCTCTGTCGGGCTCTGTCGGGCCCTGTCGGGCTCTGTCAGGCTCTGTCGGGCTCTGTCGGGCTCTACTGGGCCCTGTCGGGCCCTATCGGGCCCTGTCGGGCTCTACTGGGCTCTACTGGGCTCTGTCGGGCTCTTTCGGGCTCTACTGGGCCCTGTCGGGCTCTGTCGGGCCCTGTCGGGCCCTGTCGGGCTCTGTCGGGCTCTGTCGGGCCCTGTCGGGCTCTGTCGGGCTCTGTCGGGCTCTGTCGGGCTCTACTGGGCTCTACTGGGCTCTGTCGGGCTCTGTCGGGCTCTACTGGCCCCTGTCGGGCCCTGTCGGGCCCTGTCGGGCTCTGTCGGGCTCTACTGGGCTCTGTCGGGCTCTGTCGGGCTCTACTGGGACCTGTCGGACTCTGTCGGGCTCTGTCGGGCTCTGTCGGGCTCTGACGGGTTCTGTCGGGCTCTGTCGGGCTCTGTCGGGCTCTACTGGGCCCTGTCGGGCTCTGTCGGGCTCTGTCGGGCTCTGTCGGGCCCTGTCGGGCTCTGTCGGGCTCTGTCGGGCTCTGTCGGGCTCTACTGGGCCCTGTCGGGCCCTGTCGGGCTCTGTCGGGCTCTGTCGGGCTCTGTCGGGCTCTACTGGGCTCTGTCGGGCCCTGTCGGGCTCTGTCGGGCCCTGTCGGGCTCTGTCGGGCTCTGTCGGGCTCTACTGGGCCCTGTCGGGCCCTGTCGGGCTCTGTCGGGCCCTGTCGGGCCCTGTCGGGCTCTGTCGGGCTCTGTCGGGCTCTGTCGGGCTCTACTGGGCCCTGTCGGGCTCTGTCAGGCTCTGTCGGGCCCTGTCGGGCTCTGTCGGGCTCTGTCGGGCTCTGTTGGGCCCTGTCGGGCTTTGTCGGGCCCTGTTGGGCCCTGTCGGGCTCTGTAGGGCTCTGTCGGGCTCTGTCGGGCCCTGTCGGGCTCTGTCGGGCTCTGTCGGGCTCTGTCGGGCTCTGTCGGGCTCTACTGGGCCCTGTCGGGCCCTGTCGGGCTCTGTCGGGCCCTGTCGGGCTCTGTCGGGCTCTGTCGGGCCCTGTCGGGCTCTGTCGGGCTCTGTCGGGCTCTGTCGGGCCCTGTCGGGCTCTGTCGGGCTCTGTCGGGCTCTATCGGGCTCTACTGGGCCCTGTCGGGCCCTGTCGGGCTCTGTCGGGCTCTGTCGTGCCCTGTCGGGCCCTGTCGGGCTCTGTCGGGCCCTGTCGGGCCCTGTCGGGCTCTGTCGGGCTCTGTCGGGCCCTGTCGGGCTCTGTCGGGCTCTGTCGGGCTCTGTCGGGCTCTACTGGGCCCTGTCGGGCCCTGTCGGGCTCTGTCGGGCTCTGTCGGGCTCTGTCGGGCCCTGTCGGGCTCTGTCGGGCTCTGTCGGGCCCTGTCGGGCCCTGTCGGGCTCTGTCGGGCTCTGTCGGGCTCTACTGGGCTCTGTCGGGCTCTGTCGGGCTCTGTCGGGCTCTACTGGGCCCTGTCGGGCTCTGTCGGGCCCTGTCGGGCCCTGTCGGGCTCTGTCGGGCTCTGTCGGGCTCTACTGGGCTCTGTCGGGCTCTGTCGGGCTCTGTCGGGCTCTGTCGGGATCTACTGGGCCCTGTCGGGCTCTGTCGGGCTCTGTGGGGCCCTGTCGGGCTCTGTCGGGCTCTGTCGGGCTCTATCGGGCTCTACTGGGCCCTGTCGGGCCCTGTCGGGCTCTGTCGGGCCCTGTCGGGCCCTGTCGGGCTCTGTCGGGCTCTGTCGGGCTCTGTCGGGCTCTACTGGGCCCTGTCGGGCTCTGTCGGGCTCTGTCGGGCTCTGTCGGGCTCTACTGGGCCCTGTCGGGCTCTGTCGGGCTCTGTCGGGCCCTGTCGGGCCCTGTCGGGCTCTGTACAGGCTCTGTCGGGCTCTGTCGGGCTCTACTGGGCCCTGTTGGGCCCTATCGGGCCCTGTCGGGCTCTACTGGGCTCTACTGGGCTATGTCGGGCTCTTTCGGGCTCTACTGGGCCCTGTCGGGCCCTGTCGGGCCCTGTCGGGCTCTGACGGGCCCTGTCGGGCCTTGTCGGGCTCTGTCGGGCTCTGTCGGGCCCTGTCGGGCTCTGTCGGGCTCTGTCGGGCTCTGTCGGGCTCTACTGGGCTCTACTGGGCTCTGTCGGGCTCTGTCGGGCTCTACTGGCCCCTGTCGGGCCCTGTCGGGCCCTGTCGGGCTCTGTCGGCCTCTACTGGGCTCTGTCGGGCTCTGTCGGGCTCTGTCGGGCTCTACTGGGCTCTGTCGGGCTCTGTCGGGCTCTGTCGGGATCTGTCGGGCTCTACTGGGCCCTGTCGGGCTCTGTCGGGCCCTGTCGGGCCCTGTCGGGCTCTGTCGGGCTCTGTCGGGACCTGTCGGGCTCTGTCGGGCTCTGTCGGGCTCTGTCGGGCTCTACTGGGCTCTACTGGGCTCTGTCGGGCTCTGTCGGGCTCTACTGGCCCCTGTCGGGCCCTGTCGGGCCCTGTCGGGCTCTGTCGGCCTCTACTGGGCTCTGTCGGGCTCTGTCGGGCTCTACTGGGCTCTGTCGGGCTCTGTCGGGCTCTGTCGGGATCTGTCGGGCTCTACTGGGCCCTGTCGGGCTCTGTCGGGCCCTGTCGGGCCCTGTCGGGCTCTGTCGGGCTCTGTCGGGACCTGTCGGGCTCTGTCGGGCTCTGTCGGGCTCTGTCGGGCTCTACTGGGCTCTGTCGGGCTCTGTCGGGCTCTGTCGGGCTCTGTCGGGCTCTACTGGTACCTGTCAGGCTCTGTCGGGCTCTGTCGGGCCCTGTCGGGCTCTGTCGGGCTCTGTCGGGCCCTGTCGGGATCTGTCGGGCCCTGTCGGGCCCTGTCGGGCTCTGTCGGGCTCTGTCGGGCTCTGTCGGGCTCTACTGGGCCCTGTCGGGCTCTGTCGGTCTCTGTCGGGCTCTGTCGGGCCCTGTCGGGCTCTGTCGGGCTCTACTGGGCCCTGTCGGGCCCTGTCGGGCTCTGTCGTGCTCTGTCGGGCTCTGTCGGGCTCTACTGGGCCCTGTCGGGCTCTGTCGGTCTCTGTCGGGCTCTGTCGGGCCCTGTCGGGCTCTGTCGGGCTCTACTGGGCCCTGTCGGGCCCTGTCGGGCTCTGTCGGGCTCTGTCGGGCTCTACTGGGCCCTGTCGGGCCCTGTCGGGCTCTGTCGGGCCCTGTCGGGCCCTGTCGGGCTCTGTCGGGCTCTGTCGGGCTCTGTCGGGCTCTACTGGGCCCTGTCGGGCTCTGTCAGGCTCTGTCGGGCCCTGTCGGGCTCTGTCGGGCTCTGTCGGGCTCTGTTGGGCCCTGTCGGGCTTTGTCGGGCCCTGTCGGGCCCTGTCGGGCTCTGTAGGGCTCTGTCGGGCTCTGTCGGGCCCTGTCGGGCTCTGTCGGGCTCTGTCGGGCTCTGTCGGGCTCTACTGGGCCCTGTCGGGCCCTGTCGGGCTCTGTCGGGCCCTGTCGGGCTCTGTCGGGCTCTGTCGGGCCCTGTCGGGCTCTGTCGGGCTCTGTCGGGCTCTGTCGGGCCCTGTCGGGCTCTGTCGGGCTCTGTCGGGCTCTATCGGGCTCTACTGGGCCCTGTCGGGCCCTGTCGGGCTCTGTCGGGCTCTGTCGTGCCCTGTCGGGCCCTGTCGGGCTCTGTCGGGCCCTGTCGGGCCCTGTCGGGCTCTGTCGGGCTCTGTCGGGCCCTGTCGGGCTCTGTCGGGCTCTGTCGGGCTCTGTCGGGCTCTACTGGGCCCTGTCGGGCCCTGTCGGGCTCTGTCGGGCTCTGTCGGGCTCTGTCGGGCCCTGTCGGGCTCTGTCGGGCTCTGTCGGGCCCTGTCGGGCCCTGTCGGGCTCTGTCGGGCTCTGTCGGGCTCTACTGGGCTCTGTCGGGCTCTGTCGGGCTCTGTCGGGCTCTACTGGGCCCTGTCGGGCTCTGTCGGGCTCTGTCGGGCTCTGTCGGGCCCTGTCGGGCCCTGTCGGGCTCTGTCGGGCTCTGTCGGGCTCTACTGGGCTCTGTCGGGCTCTGTCGGGCTCTGTCGGGCTCTGTCGGGATCTACTGGGCCCTGTCGGGCTCTGTCGGGCTCTGTGGGGCCCTGTCGGGCTCTGTCGGGCTCTGTCGGGCTCTGTCGGGCCCTGTCGGGCTCTGTCGGGCCCTGTCGGGCTCTGTCGGGCTCTGTCGGGCTCTGTCGGGCTCTACTGGGCCCTGTCGGGCTCTGTCGGGCTCTGTCGGGCTCTGTCGGGCTCTACTGGGCCCTGTCGGGCTCTGTCGGGCTCTGTCGGGCCCTGTTGGGCCCTGTCGGGCTCTGTCAGGCTCTGTCGGGCTCTGTCGGGCTCTACTGGGCCCTGTTGGGCCCTATCGGGCCCTGTCGGGCTCTACTGGGCTCTACTGGGCTATGTCGGGCTCTTTCGGGATCTACTGGGCCCTGTCGGGCCCTGTCGGGCCCTGTCGGGCTCTGTCGGGCCCTGTCGGGCCCTGTCGGGCTCTGTCGGGCTCTGTCGGGCCCTGTCGGGCTCTGTCGGGCTCTGTCGGGCTCTGTCGGGCTCTACTGGGCTCTACTGGGCTCTGTCGGGCTCTGTCGGGCTCTACTGGCCCCTGTCGGGCCCTGTCGGGCCCTGTCGGGCTCTGTCGGCCTCTACTGGGCTCTGTCGGGCTCTGTCGGGCTCTGTCGGGATCTGTCGGGCTCTACTGGGCCCTGTCGGGCTCTGTCGGGCCCTGTCGGGCCCTGTCGGGCTCTGTCGGGCTCTGTCGGGACCTGTCGGGCTCTGTCGGGCTCTGTCGGGCTCTGTCGGGCTCTACTGGGCTCTGTCGGGCTCTGTCGGGCTCTGTCGGGCTCTGTCGGGCTCTGTCGGGCTCTACTGGGCCCTGTCGGGCGCTGTCGGGCTCTGTCGGGCTCTGTCGGGCCCTGTCGGGCTCTGTCGGGCTCTGTCGGGCTCTGTCGGGCTCTACTGGGCCCTGTCGGGTTCTGTCGGGCTCTGTCGGGCTATGTCGGGCTCTACTGGGCCCTGTCGGTCTCTGTCGGGCTCTGTCGGGCTCTGTCGGGCCCTGTCGGGCTCTGTCGGGCTCTGTCGGGCTCTGTCGGGCCCTCTCGGCTCTGTCGGGCTCTACTGGGCCCTGTCGGGCTCTGTCGGGCTCTGTCGGGCTCTGTCGGGCCCTGTCGGGCTCTGTCGGGCTCTGTCGGGCTCTACTGGGACCTGTCGGACTCTGTCGGGCTCTGTCGGGCTCTGTCGGGCTCTGTCGGGCTCTGTCCGGCCCTGTCGGGCTCTGTCGGGCTCTGTCGGGCTCTGTCGGGCTCTACTGGGCCCTGTCGGGCCCTGTCGGGCTCTGTCGGGCTCTGTCGGGCTCTGTCGGGCTCTACTGGGCTCTGTCGGGCCCTGTCGGGCTCTGTCGGGCTCTGTCGGGCTCTGTCGGGCTCTGTCGGGCTCTACTGGGCCCTGTCGGGCCCTGTCGGGCTCTGTCGGGCTCTGTCGGGCCCTGTCGGGCTCTGTCGGGCTCTGTCGGGCCCTGTCGGGCTCTGTCGGGCTCTGTCGGGCCCTGTCGGGCTCTGTCGGGCTCTGTCGGGCTCTGTCGGGCTCTACTGGGCTCTGTCGGGCTCTGTCGGGCTCTGTCGGGCTCTGTCGGGCTCTACTGGGCCCTGTCGGGCTCTGTCAGGCTCTGTCGGGCCCTGTCGGGCTCTGTCGGGCTCTGTTGGGCCCTGTCGGGCTCTGTCGGGCCCTGTCGGGCCCTGTCGGGCTCTGTCGGGCTCTGTCGGGCTCTGTCGGGCTCTACTGTTCCCTGTCGGGCCCTGTCGGGCTCTGTCGGGCTCTGTCGGGCTCTGTCGGGCTCAACTGGTCTCTGTCGGGCTCTGTCGGGTTCTGTCGGGCTCTGTCGGGCTCTGTCGGGCTCTGTCGGGCTCTACTGGGCTCTACTGGGCTCTGTCGGGCTCTGTCGGGCTCTACTGGGCCCTGTCGGGCTCTGTCGGGCCCTGTCGGGCCCTGTCGGGCTCTGTCGGGCTCTGTCGGGTACTGTCGGGCTCTGTCGGGCTCTGTCGGGCCCTGTCGGGCCCTGTCGGGCTCTGTCGGGCTCTGTCGGGCCCTGTCGGGCTCTGTCGGGCTCTGTCGGGCTCTGTCGGGCTCTACTGGGCCCTGTCGGGCTCTGTCGGGCTCTGTCGGGCCCTGTCGGGCTCTGTCGGGCTCTACTGGGCCCTGTCGGGCCCTGTCGGGCCCTGTCGGGCTCTGTCGGGCTCTGTCGGGCTCTGTCGGGCTCTACTGGGCTCTACTGGGCTCTGTCGGGCTCTACTGGGCACTGTCGGGCCCTGTCGGGCTCTGTCGGGCTCTGTCAGGCTCTGTCGGGCTCTGTCGGGCCCTGTCGGGCCCTGTCGGGCTCTGTCGGGCTCTGTCGTGCCCTGTCGGGCTCTGTCGGGCTCTGTCGGGCCCTGTCGGGCTCTGTCGGGCCCTGTCACGCTCTGTCGGGCCCTGTCGGGCCCTGTCGGGCCCTGTCGGGCTCTGTCGGGCTCTGTCGGGTCTGTCGGGCTCTATAGGGCTCTACTGGGCCCTGTCGGGCCCTGTCGGGCCCTGTCGGGCCCTGTCGGGCTCTGTCAGGCTCTGTCGGGCTCTGTCGGGCTCTACTGGGCCCTGTCGGGCTCTGTCGGGCTCTGTCGGGCTCTGTCGGGCTCTGTCGGGCTCTACTGGGCCCTGTCGGGCTCTGTCGGGCTCTGTCGGGCCCTGTCGGGCCCTGTCGGGCTCTGTCGGGCTCTGTCGGGCCCTGTCGGGCCCTGTCGGGCTCTGTCGGGCCCTGTCGGGCTCTGTCGGGCTCTGTCGGGCCCTGTCGGGCCCTGTCGGGCTCTGTCGGGCTCTGTCGGTCTCTGTCGGGCTCTACTGGGCCCTGTCGGGCTCTGTCGGGCTCTACTGGACTCTGTCGGGCTCTACTGGGCCCTGTCGGGCTCTGTCGGGCTCTGTCGGGCCCTGTCGGGCTCTGTCAGGCTCTGTCGGGCTCTGTCGGGCTCTACTGGGCCCTGTCGGGCCCTATCGGGCCCTGTCGGGCTCTACTGGGCTCTACTGGGCTCTGTCGGGCTCTTTCGGGCTCTACTGGGCCCTGTCGGGCTCTGTCGGGCCCTGTCGGGCCCTGTCGGGCTCTGTCGGGCTCTGTCGGGCTCTGTCGGGCTCTACTGGGCTCTACTGGGCTCTGTCGGGCTCTGTCGGGCTCTACTGGCCCCTGTCGGGCCCTGTCGGGCCCTGTCGGGCTCTGTCGGGCTCTACTGGGCTCTGTCGGGCTCTGTCGGGTTCTACTGGGACCTGTCGGACTCTGTCGGGCTCTGTCGGGCTCTGTCGGGCTCTGACGGGTTCTGTCGAGCTCTGTCGAGCTCTGTCGGGCTCTACTGGGCCCTGTCGGGCTCTGTCGGGCTCTGTCGGGCCCTGTCGGGCTCTGTCGGGCTCTGTCGGGCTCTGTCGGGCTCTACTGGGCCCTGTCGGGCCCTGTCGGGCTCTGTCGGGCTCTGTCGGGCTCTGTCGGGCTCTGTCGGGCTCTACTGGGCTCTGTCGGGCCCTGTCGGGCTCTGTCGGGCCCTGTCGGGCTCTGTCGGGCTCTGTCGGGCTCTACTGGGCCCTGTCGGGCCCTGTCGGGCTCTGTCGGGCCCTGTCGGGCCCTGTCGGGCTCTGTCGGGCTCTGTCGGGCTCTGTCGGGCTCTACTGGGCCCTGTCGGGCTCTGTCAGGCTCTGTCGGGCCCTGTCGGGCTCTGTCGGGCTCTGTCGGGCTCTGTTGGGCCCTGTCGGGCTCTGTCGGGCCCTGTCGGGCCCTGTCGGGCTCTGTAGGGCTCTGTCGGGCTCTACTGGGCCCTGTCGGGCCCTGTCGGGCTCTGTCGGGCTCTGTCGTGCCCTGTCGGGCCCTGTCGGGCTCTGTCGGGCCCTGTCGGGCCCTGTCGGGCTCTGTCGGGCTCTGTCGGGCCCTGTCGGGCTCTGTCGGGCTCTGTCGGGCTCTGTCGGGCTCTACTGGGCCCTGTCGGGCCCTGTCGGGCTCTGTCGGGCTCTGTCGGGCTCTGTCGGGCCCTGTCGGGCTCTGTCGGGCTCTGTCGGGCCCTGTCGGGCCCTGTCGGGCTCTGTCGGGCTCTGTCGGGCTCTACTGGGCTCTGTCGGGCTCTGTCGGGCTCTGTCGGGCTCTGTCGGGCTCTACTGGGCCCTGTCGGGCTCTGTCGGGCTCTGTCGGGCTCTGTCGGGCCCTGTCGGGCCCTGTCGGGCTCTGTCGGGCTCTGTCGGGCTCTACTGGGCTCTGTCGGGCTCTGTCGGGCTCTGTCGGGCTCTGTCGGGATCTACTGGGCCCTGTCGGGCTCTGTCGGGCTCTGTGGGGCCCTGTCGGGCTCTGTCGGGCTCTGTCGGGCTCTGTCGGGCCCTGTCGGGCTCTGTCGGGCCCTGTCGGGCCCTGTCGGGCTCTGTCGGGCTCTGTCGGGCTCTACTGGGCTCTGTCGGGCTCTGTCGGGCTCTGTCGGGCTCTGTCGGGCTCTACTGGGCCCTGTCGGGCTCTGTCGGGCTCTGTCGGGCTCTGTCGGGCCCTGTCGGGCCCTGTCGGGCTCTGTCGGGCTCTGTCGGGCTCTACTGGGCTCTGTCGGGCTCTGTCGGGCTCTGTCGGGCTCTGTCGGGATCTACTGGGCCCTGTCGGGCTCTGTCGGGCTCTGTGGGGCCCTGTCGGGCTCTGTCGGGCTCTGTCGGGCTCTGTCGGGCCCTGTCGGGCTCTGTCGGGCTCTGTCGGGCTCTGTCGGGCCCTGTCGGGCTCTGTCGGGCTCTGTCGGGCTCTATCGGGCTCTACTGGGCCCTGTCGGGCCCTGTCGGGCTCTGTCGGGCCCTGTCGGGCCCTGTCGGGCTCTGTCGGGCTCTGTCGGGCTCTGTCGGGCTCTACTGGGCCCTGTCGGGCTCTGTCGGGCTCTGTCGGGCTCTGTCGGGCTCTACTGGGCCCTGTCGGGCTCTGTCGGGCTCTGTCGGGCCCTGTTGGGCCCTGTCGGGCTCTGTCAGGCTCTGTCGGGCTCTGTCGGGCTCTACTGGGCCCTGTTGGGCCCTATCGGGCCCTGTCGGGCTCTACTGGGCTCTACTGGGCTATGTCGGGCTCTTTCGGGCTCTACTGGGCCCTGTCGGGCCCTGTCGGGCCCTGTCGGGCTCTGTCGGGCCCTGTCGGGCCCTGTCGGGCTCTGTCGGGCTCTGTCGGGCCCTGTCGGGCTCTGTCGGGCTCTGTCGGGCTCTGTCGGGCTCTACTGGGCTCTACTGGGCTCTGTTGGGCTCTGTCGGGCTCTACTGGCCCCTGTCGGGCCCTGTCGGGCCCTGTCGGGCTCTGTCGGCCTCTACTGGGCTCTGTCGGGCTCTGTCGGGCTCTGTCGGGATCTGTCGGGCTCTACTGGGCCCTGTCGGGCTCTGTCGGGCCCTGTCGGGCCCTGTCGGGCTCTGTCGGGCTCTGTCGGGACCTGTCGGGCTCTGTCGGGCTCTGTCGGGCTCTGTCGGGCTCTACTGGGCTCTGTCGGGCTCTGTCGGGCTCTGTCGGGCTCTGTCGGGCTCTACTGGGCCCTGTCGGGCGCTGTCGGGCTCTGTCGGGCTCTGTCGGGCCCTGTCGGGCTCTGTCGGGCTCTGTCGGGCTCTGTCGGGCTCTACTGGGCCCTGTCGGGTTCTGTCGGGCTCTGTCGGGCTATGTCGGGCTCTACTGGGCCCTGTCGGTCTCTGTCGGTCTCTGTCGGGCTCTGTCGGGCCCTGTCGGGCTCTGTCGGGCTCTGTCGGGCTCTGTCGGGCCCTCTCGGCTCTGTCGGGCTCTACTGGGCCCTGTCGGGCTCTGTCGGGCTCTGTCGGGCTCTGTCGGGCCCTGTCGGGCTCTGTCGGGCTCTGTCGGGCTCTACTGGGACCTGTCGGACTCTGTCGGGCTCTGTCGGGCTCTGTCGGGCTCTGACGGGTTCTGTCGGGCTCTGTCGGGCTCTGTCGGGCTCTACTGGGCCCTGTCGGGCCCTGTCGGGCTCTGTCGGGCTCTGTCGGGCTCTGTCCGGCCCTGTCGGGCTCTGTCGGGCTCTGTCGGGCTCTGTCGGGCTCTACTGGGCCCTGTCGGGCCCTGTCGGGCTCTGTCGGGCTCTGTCGGGCTCTGTCGGGCTCTACTGGGCTCTGTCGGGCCCTGTCGGGCTCTGTCGGGCTCTGTCGGGCTCTGTCGGGCTCTGTCGGGCTCTACTGGGCCCTGTCGGGCCCTGTCGGGCTCTGTCGGGCTCTGTCGGGCCCTGTCGGGCTCTGTCGGGCTCTGTCGGGCCCTGTCGGGCTCTGTCGGGCTCTGTCGGGCTCTGTCGGGCTCTACTGGGCTCTGTCGGGCTCTGTCGGGCTCTGTCGGGCTCTGTCGGGCTCTACTGGGCCCTGTCGGGCTCTGTCAGGCTCTGTCGGGCCCTGTCGGGCTCTGTCGGGCTCTGTTGGGCCCTGTCGGGCTCTGTCGGGCCCTGTCGGGCCCTGTCGGGCTCTGTCGGGCTCTGTCGGGCTCTGTCGGGCTCTACTGTTCCCTGTCGGGCCCTGTCGGGCTCTGTCGGGCTCTGTCGGGCTCTGTCGGGCTCAACTGGTCTCTGTCGGGCTCTGTCGGGTTCTGTCGGGCTCTGTCGGGCTCTGTCGGGCTCTGTCGGGCTCTACTGGGCTCTACTGGGCTCTGTCGGGCTCTGTCGGGCTCTACTGGGCCCTGTCGGGCTCTGTCGGGCCCTGTCGGGCCCTGTCGGGCTCTGTCGGGCTCTGTCGGGTACTGTCGGGCTCTGTCGGGCTCTGTCGGGCCCTGTCGGGCCCTGTCGGGCTCTGTCGGGCTCTGTCGGGCCCTGTCGGGCTCTGTCGGGCTCTGTCGGGCTCTGTCGGGCTCTACTGGGCCCTGTCGGGCTCTGTCGGGCTCTGTCGGGCCCTGTCGGGCTCTGTCGGGCTCTACTGGGCCCTGTCGGGCCCTGTCGGGCCCTGTCGGGCTCTGTCGGGCTCTGTCGGGCTCTGTCGGGCTCTACTGGGCTCTACTGGGCTCTGTCGGGCTCTACTGGGCACTGTCGGGCCCTGTCGGGCTCTGTCGGGCTCTGTCAGGCTCTGTCGGGCTCTGTCGGGCCCTGTCGGGCCCTGTCGGGCTCTGTCGGGCTCTGTCGTGCCCTGTCGGGCTCTGTCGGGCTCTGTCGGGCCCTGTCGGGCTCTGTCGGGCTCTGTCACGCTCTGTCGGGCCCTGTCGGGCCCTGTCGGGCCCTGTCGGGCTCTGTCGGGCTCTGTCGGGTCTGTCGGGCTCTATAGGGCTCTACTGGGCCCTGTCGGGCCCTGTCGGGCCCTGTCGGGCTCTGTCAGGCTCTGTCGGGCTCTGTCGGGCTCTACTGGGCCCTGTCGGGCTCTGTCGGGCTCTGTCGGGCTCTGTCGGGCTCTGTCGGGCTCTACTGGGCCCTGTCGGGCTCTGTCGGGCTCTGTCGGGCCCTGTCGGGCCCTGTCGGGCTCTGTCGGGCTCTGTCGGGCCCTGTCGGGCCCTGTCGGGCTCTGTCGGGCCCTGTCGGGCTCTGTCGGGCTCTGTCGGGCCCTGTCGGGCCCTGTCGGGCTCTGTCGGGCTCTGTCGGTCTCTGTCGGGCTCTACTGGGCCCTGTCGGGCTCTGTCGGGCTCTACTGGACTCTGTCGGGCTCTACTGGGCCCTGTCGGGCTCTGTCGGGCTCTGTCGGGCCCTGTCGGGCTCTGTCAGGCTCTGTCGGGCTCTGTCGGGCTCTACTGGGCCCTGTCGGGCCCTATCGGGCCCTGTCGGGCTCTACTGGGCTCTACTGGGCTCTGTCGGGCTCTTTCGGGCTCTACTGGGCCCTGTCGGGCTCTGTCGGGCCCTGTCGGGCCCTGTCGGGCTCTGTCGGGCTCTGTCGGGCTCTGTCGGGCTCTACTGGGCTCTACTGGGCTCTGTCGGGCTCTGTCGGGCTCTACTGGCCCCTGTCGGGCCCTGTCGGGCCCTGTCGGGCTCTGTCGGGCTCTACTGGGCTCTGTCGGGCTCTGTCGGGTTCTACTGGGACCTGTCGGACTCTGTCGGGCTCTGTCGGGCTCTGTCGGGCTCTGACGGGTTCTGTCGAGCTCTGTCGAGCTCTGTCGGGCTCTACTGGGCCCTGTCGGGCTCTGTCGGGCTCTGTCGGGCCCTGTCGGGCTCTGTCGGGCTCTGTCGGGCTCTGTCGGGCTCTACTGGGCCCTGTCGGGCCCTGTCGGGCTCTGTCGGGCTCTGTCGGGCTCTGTCGGGCTCTGTCGGGCTCTACTGGGCTCTGTCGGGCCCTGTCGGGCTCTGTCGGGCCCTGTCGGGCTCTGTCGGGCTCTGTCGGGCTCTACTGGGCCCTGTCGGGCCCTGTCGGGCTCTGTCGGGCCCTGTCGGGCCCTTTCGGGCTCTGTCGGGCTCTGTCGGGCTCTGTCGGGCTCTACTGGGCCCTGTCGGGCTCTGTCAGGCTCTGTCGGGCCCTGTCGGGCTCTGTCGGGCTCTGTCGGGCTCTGTTGGGCCCTGTCGGGCTCTGTCGGGCCCTGTCGGGCCCTGTCGGGCTCTGTAGGGCTCTGTCGGGCTCTACTGGGCCCTGTCGGGCCCTGTCGGGCTCTGTCGGGCTCTGTCGTGCCCTGTCGGGCCCTGTCGGGCTCTGTCGGGCCCTGTCGGGCCCTGTCGGGCTCTGTCGGGCTCTGTCGGGCCCTGTCGGGCTCTGTCGGGCTCTGTCGGGCTCTGTCGGGCTCTACTGGGCCCTGTCGGGCCCTGTCGGGCTCTGTCGGGCTCTGTCGGGCTCTGTCGGGCCCTGTCGGGCTCTGTCGGGCTCTGTCGGGCCCTGTCGGGCCCTGTCGGGCTCTGTCGGGCTCTGTCGGGCTCTACTGGGCTCTGTCGGGCTCTGTCGGGCTCTACTGGGCCCTGTCGGGCTCTGTCGGGCTCTGTCGGGCTCTGTCGGGCCCTGTCGGGCCCTGTCGGGCTCTGTCGGGCTCTGTCGGGCTCTACTGGGCTCTGTCGGGCTCTGTCGGGCTCTGTCGGGCTCTGTCGGGATCTACTGGGCCCTGTCGGGCTCTGTCGGGCTCTGTGGGGCCCTGTCGGGCTCTGTCGGGCTCTGTCGGGCTCTGTCGGGCCCTGTCGGGCTCTGTCGGGCTCTGTCGGGCTCTGTCGGGCTCTACTGGGCCCTGTCGGGCCCTGTCGGGCTCTGTCGGGCCCTGTCGGGCCCTGTCGGGCTCTGTCGGGCTCTGTCGGGCTCTGTCGGGCTCTGTCGGGCCCTGTCGGGCTCTGTCGGGCTCTGTCGGGCTCTGTCGGGCCCTGTCGGGCTCTGTCGGGCTCTGTCGGGCTCTGTCGGGCCCTGTCGGGCTCTGTCGGGCTCTGTCGGGCTCTATCGGGCTCTACTGGGCCCTGTCGGGCCCTGTCGGGCTCTGTCGGGCTCTGTCGGGCTCTACTGGGCCCTGTCGGGCTCTGTCGGGCTCTGTCGGGCTCTGTCGGGCTCTGTCGGGCTCTACTGGGCCCTGTCGGGCTCTGTCGGGCTCTGTCGGGCCCTGTCGGGCCCTGTCGGGCTCTGTCAGGCTCTGTCGGGCTCTGTCGGGCTCTACTGGGCCCTGTCGGGCCCTATCGGGCCCTGTCGGGCTCTACTGGGCTCTACTGGGCTATGTCGGGCTCTTTCGGGCTCTACTGGGCCCTGTCGGGCCCTGTCGGGCCCTGTCGGGCTCTGTCGGGCCCTGTCGGGCCCTGTCGGGCTCTGTCGGGCTCTGTCGGGCTCTGTCGGGCTCTACTGGGCTCTACTGGGCTCTGTCGGGCTCTGTCGGGCTCTACTGGCCCCTGTCGGGCCCTGTCGGGCCCTGTCGGGCTCTGTCGGCCTCTACTGGGCTCTGTCGGGCTCTGTCGGGCTCTGTCGGGCTCTACTGGGCTCTGTCGGGCTCTGTCGGGCTCTGTCGGGATCTGTCGGGCTCTACTGGGCCCTGTCGGGCTCTGTCGGGCCCTGTCGGGCCCTGTCGGGCTCTGTCGGGCTCTGTCGGGACCTGTCGGGCTCTGTCGGGCTCTGTCGGGCTCTGTCGGGCTTTACTGGGCTCTGTCGGGCTCTGTCGGGCTCTGTCGGGCTCTGTCGGGCTCTACTGGGCCCTGTCAGGCTCTGTCGGGCTCTGTCGGGCCCTGTCGGGCTCTGTCGGGCTCTGTCGGGCCCTGTCGGGATCTGTCGGGCCCTGTCGGGCCCTGTCGGGCTCTGTCGGGCTCTGTCGGGCTCTGTCGGGCTCTACTGGGCCCTGTCGGGCTCTGTCGGTCTCTGTCGGGCTCTGTCGGGCCCTGTCGGGCTCTGTCGGGCTCTACTGGGCCCTGTCGGGCGCTGTCGGGCTCTGTCGGGCTCTGTCGGGCTCTACTGGGCCCTGTCGGGCCCTGTCGGGCTCTGTCGGGCTCTGTCGGGCTCTGTCGGGCCCTGTCGGGCTCTGTCGGGCTCTGTCGGGCTCTACTGGGCCCTGTCGGACTCTGTCGGGCTCTGTCGGGCTCTGTCGGGCCCTGTCGGGCTCTGTTGGGCTCTGTCGGGCTCTACTGGGCCCTGTCGGGCCCTGTCGGGCCCTGTCGGGCTCTGTCGGGCTCTGTCGGGCTCTGTCGGGCTCATCTGGGCCCTGTCGGGCCCTGTCGGGGTCTGTCGGGCTCTGTCGGGCTCTGTCGGGCTCTACTGGGCTCTGTCGGGCCCTGTCGGGCCCTGTCGGGCTCTGTCGGGCCCTGTCGGGCCCTGTCAGGCCCTGTCGGGCTCTGTCGGGCTCTGTCGGGCTCTACTGGGCCCTGTCGGGCTCTGTCGGGCTCTGTCGGGCTCTGTCGTGCCCTGTCGGGCTCTGTCGGGCTCTGTCGGGCCCTGTCGGGCTCTGTCGGGCTCTGTCGGGCTCTGTCGGGCTCTACTGGGCCCTGTCGGGCGCTGTCGGGCTCTGTCGGGCTCTGTCGGGCTCTGTCGGGCTCTACTGGGCCCTGTCGGACTCTGTCGGGCTCTGTCGGGCTCTGTCGGGCTCTGTCGGGCTCTGTCGGGCTCTGTCGGGCCCTGTCGGGCTCTGTCGGGCTCTGTCGGGCTCTGTCGGGCTCTACTGGGCCCTGTCGGGCTCTGTCGGGCTCTGTCGGGCTCTGTCGGGCTCTACTGGGCCCTGTCGGACTCTGTCGGGCTCTGTCGGGCTCTGTCGGGCTCTGTCGGGCTCTGACGGGCTCTGTCGGGCTCTGTCGGGCTCTACTGGGACCTGTCGGGCCCTGTCGGGCTCTGTCGGGCTCTGTCGGGCTCTGTCGGGCCCTGTCGGGCTCTGTCGGGCCCTGTCGGGCTCTGTCGGGCTCTACTGGGCCCTGTCGGGCTCTGTCGGGCTCTGTCGGGCTCTGTCGGGCTCTGTCGGGCTCTACTGGGCTCTGTCGGGCCCTGTCGGGCCCTGTCGGGCTCTGTCGGGCCCTGTCGGGCCCCGTCGGGCCCTGTCGGGCTCTGTCGGGCTCTGTCGGGCTCTACTGGGCCCTGTCGGGCCCTGTCGGGCTCTGTCGGGCTCTGTCGGGCCCTGTCGGGCTCTGTCGGGCTCTGTCGGGCTCTGTCGGGCCCTGTCGGGCTCTGTCGGGCTCTGTCGGGCTCTGTCGGGCTCTACTGGGCTCTGTCGGGCTCTGTCGGGCTCTGTCGGGCTCTGTCGGGCTCTACATTGCTCTGTCGGGCTCTGTCTGGCTCTGTCGGGCTCTGTCGGGCTCTGTCGGGCTCTACTGGGCCCTGTCGGGCGCTGTCGGGCTCTGTCGGGCTCTGTCGGGCTCTACTGGGCCCTGTCGGGCCCTGTCGGGCTCTGTCGGGCTCTGTCGGGCTCTGTCGGGCCCTGTCGGGCTCTGTCGGGCTCTGTCGGGCTCTACTGGGCCCTGTCGGACTCTGTCGGGCTCTGTCGGGCTCTGTCGGGCCCTGTCGGGCTCTGTTGGGCTCTGTCGGGCTCTACTGGGCCCTGTCGGGCCCTGTCGGGCCCTGTCGGGCTCTGTCGGGCTCTGTCGGGCTCTGTCGGGCTCATCTGGGCCCTGTCGGGCCCTGTCGGGGTCTGTCGGGCTCTGTCGGGCTCTGTCGGGCTCTACTGGGCTCTGTCGGGCCCTGTCGGGCCCTGTCGGGCTCTGTCGGGCCCTGTCGGGCCCTGTCAGGCCCTGTCGGGCTCTGTCGGGCTCTGTCGGGCTCTACTGGGCCCTGTCGGGCTCTGTCGGGCTCTGTCGGGCTCTGTCGTGCCCTGTCGGGCTCTGTCGGGCTCTGTCGGGCCCTGTCGGGCTCTGTCGGGCTCTGTCGGGCTCTGTCGGGCTCTACTGGGCTCTGTCGGGCTCTGTCGGGCTCTGTCGGGCTCTACTGGGACCTGTCGGGCCCTGTCGGGCTCTGTCGGGCTCTGTCGGGCTCTGTCGGGCCCTGTCGGGCTCTGTCGGGCTCTACTGGGCTCTGTCGGGCTCTGTCGGGCTCTGTCGGGCTCTGTCGGGCTCTACTGGGCTCTGTCGGGCCCTGTCGGGCCCTGTCGGGCTCTGTCGCGCCCTGTCGGGCCCCGTCGGGCCCTGTCGGGCTCTGTCGGGCTCTGTCGGGCTCTACTGGGCCCTGTCGGGCCCTGTCGGGCTCTGTCGGGCTCTGTCGGGCCCTGTCGGGCTCTGTCGGGCTCTGTCGGGCCCTGTCGGGCTCTGTCGGGCTCTGTCGGGCTCTGTCGGGCTCTACTGGGCTCTGTCGGGCTCTGTCGGGCTCTGTCGGGCTCTACTGGGCCCTCTCGGGCCCTGTCGGGCTCTGTAGGGCCCTGTCGGGCTCTGTCGGGCTCTGTCGGGCTCTGACGGGCTCTGTCGGGCTCTGTCGGGCTCTGTCGGGCTCTACTGGGACCTGTCGGGCCCTGTCGGGCTCTGTCGGGCTCTGTCGGGCTCTGTCGGGCCCTGTCGGGCTCTGTCGGGCCCTGTCGGGCTCTGTCGGGCTCTACTGGGCCCTGTCGGGCTCTGTCGGGCTCTGTCGGGCTCTGTCGGGCTCTGTCGGGCTCTACTGGGCTCTGTCGGGCTCTGTCGGGCCCTGTCGGGCTCTGTCGGGCTCTACTGGGCCCTGTCGGGCTCTGTCGGGCTCTGTCGGGCTCTGTCGGGCTCTACTGGGCTCTGTCGGGCCCTGTCGGGCCCTGTCGGGCTCTGTCGCGCCCTGTCGGGCCCCGTCGGGCCCTGTCGGGCTCTGTCGGGCTCTGTCGGGCTCTACTGGGCCCTGTCAGGCCCTGTCGGGCTCTGTCGGGCTCTGTCGGGCCCTGTCGGGCTCTGTCGGGCTCTGTCGGGCCCTGTCGGGCTCTGTCGGGCTCTGTCGGGCTCTGTCGGGCTCTACTGGGCTCTGTCGGGCTCTGTCGGGCTCTGTCGGGCTGTACTGGGCTCTGACGGGCTCTGTCGGGCCCTGTCGGGCTCTGTCGGGCCCTGTCGGGCCCTGTCGGGCTCTGTCGGGCTCTGTCGGGCTCTGTCGGGCTCTGTCGGGCTCTACTGGGCTCTGTCGGGCTCTGTCGGGCTCTGTCGGGCTCTACTGGGCCCTGTCGGGCTCTGTCGGGCTCTGTCGGGCCCTGTCGGGCTCTGTCAGGCTCTGTCGGGCTATGTCGGGCCATGTCGGGCTCTGTCGGGCCCTGTCGGGCCCTGTCGGGCCCTGTCGGGCTCTGTCGGGCTCTGTCGGGCTCTGTCGGGCTCTACTGGGCCCTGTCGGGCTCTGTCGGGCTCTGTCGGGCTCTGTCGGGCCCTGTCGGGCTCTGTCGGGCTCTACTGGGCCCTGTCGGGCCCTGTCGGGCTCTGTCGGGATCTGTCGGGCCCTGTCGGGCTCTGTCGGGCTCTGTCGGGCCCTGTCGGGCTCTGTCGGGCTCTGTCGGGCTCTACTGGGCCCTGTCGGGCGCTGTCGGGCTCTGTCGGGCTCTGTCGGGCTCTACTGGGCCCTGTCGGGCCCTGTCGGGCTCTGTCGGGCTCTGTCGGGCTCTGTCGGGCCCTGTCGGGCTCTGTCGGGCTCTGTCGGGCTCTACTGGGCCCTGTCGGACTCTGTCGGGCTCTGTCGGGCTCTGTCGGGCCCTGTCGGGCTCTGTTGGGCTCTGTCGGGCTCTACTGGGCCCTGTCGGGCTCTGTCGGGCTCTGTCGGGCCCTGTCGGGCTCTGTCGGGCTCTGTCGGGCTCTGTCGGGCTCTGTCGGGCCCTGTCGGGCTCTGTCGGGCTCTGTCGGTCTCTGTCGGGCTCTACTGGGCTCTACTGGGCTCTGTCGGGCTCTACTGGGCCCTGTCGGGCTCTGTCGGGCTCTGTCGGGCTCTGTCGGGCCCTGTCGGGCTCTGTCGGGCTCTGTCGGGCCCTGTCGGGCTCTGTCGGGCTCTGTCGGGCTCTGTCGGGCTCTATCGGGCTCTACTGGGCCCTGTCGGGCCCTGTCGGGCTCTGTCGGGCCCTGTCGGGCTCTGTCGGGCTCTGTCGGGCCCTGTCGGGCCCTGTCGGGCTCTGTCGGGCTCTGTCGGGCTCTACTGGGCCCTGTCGGGCTCTGTCGGGCTCTGTCGGGCTCTGTCGGGCTCTACTGAGCCCTGTCGGGCTCTGTCGGGCTCTGTCGGACCCTGTCGGGCCCTGTCGGGCTCTGTCAGGCTCTGTCGGGCTCTGTCGGGCTCTACTGGGCCCTGTCGGGCCCTGTCGGGCCCTGTCGGGCTCTACTGGGCTCTACTGGGCTCTATCGGGCTCTTTCGGGCTCTACTGGGCCCTGTCGGGCTCTGTCGGGCCCTGTCGGGCCCTTTCGGGCTCTGTCGGGCTCTGTCGGGCCCTGTCGGGCTCTGTCGGGCTCTGTCGGGCTCTGTCGGGCTCTACTGGGCTCTTCTGGGCTCTGTCGGGCTCTGTCGGGCTCTACTGGGCTCTGTCGGGCTCTGTCGGGCTCTGTCGGGCCCTGTCGGGCTCTGTCGGGCTCTGTCGGGCTCTGTCGGGCTCTGTCGGGCCCTGTCGGGCTCTGTCGGGCTCTGTCGGGCTCTGTCGGGCTCTACTGGGCCCTGTCGGACTCTGTCGGGCTCTGTCGGGCTCTGTCGGGCTCTGTCGGGCCCTGTCGGGCTCTGTCGGGCTCTGTCGGGCTCTACTGGGCCCTGTCGGGCTCTGTCGGGCTCTGTCGGGCTCTGTCGGGCCCTGTCGGGCTCTGTCGGGCTCTGTCGGGCTCTGTCGGGCTCTACTGGGCCCTGTCGGGCCCTGTCGGGCTCTGTCGGGCTCTGTCGGGCTCTGTCGGGCTCTACTGGTCTCTGTCGGGCCCTGTCGGGCTCTGTCGGGCTCTGTCGGGCTCTACTGGGCCCTGTCGGGCCCTGTCGGGCTCTGTTGGGCTCTGTTGGGCCCTGTCGGGCTCTGTCGGGCCCTGTCGGGCTCTGTCGGGCTCTGTCGGGCTCTGCCGGGCTCTGTCGGGCTCTACTGGGCTCTGTCGGGCTCTGTCGGGCTCTACTGGTCTCTGTCGGGCTCTGTCGGGCCCTGTCGGGCTCTGTCGGGCTCTACTGGGCCCTGTCGGGCTCTGTCGGGCTCTGTCGGGCTCTGTCGGGCTCTGTCGGGCTCTACTGGGCTCTGTCGGGCCCTGTCGGGCCCTGTCGGGCTCTGTCGCGCCCTGTCGGGCCCCGTCGGGCCCTGTCGGGCTCTGTCGGGCTCTGTCGGGCTCTACTGGGCCCTGTCAGGCCCTGTCGGGCTCTGTCGGGCTCTGTCGGGCCCTGTCGGGCTCTGTCGGGCTCTGTCGGGCCCTGTCGGGCTCTGTCGGGCTCTGTCGGGCTCTGTCGGGCTCTACTGGGCTCTGTCGGGCTCTGTCGGGCTCTGTCGGGCTCTACTGGGCTCTGACGGGTTCTGTCGGGCCCTGTCGGGCTCTGTCGGGCCCTGTCGGGCCCTGTCGGGCTCTGTCGGGCTCTGTCGGGTTCTGTCGGGCTCTGTCGGGCTCTGTCGGTCTCTTCTGGGCCCTGTCGGGCCCTGTCGGGCTCTGTCGGGCTCTGTCGGGCTCTGTTGGGCTCTACTGGGCCCTGTCGGGCCCTGTCGGGCTCTGTCGGGCTCTGTCGGGCCCTGTCGGGCTCTGTCGGGCCCTGTCGGGCTCTGTCGGGCTCTACTGGGCCCTGTCGGGCCCTGTCGGGCTCTGTCGGGCTCTGTCGGGCTCTGTCGGGCTCTACTGGGCTCTGTCGGGCCCTGTCGGGCTCTGTCGGGCTCTGTCGGGCTCTGTCGGGCCCTCTCGGGCTCTCTCGGGCTCTACTGGGCCCTGTCGGGCCCTGTCGGGCTCTGTCGGGCTCTGTCGGGCTCTGTCGGGCTCTACTGGGCCCTGTCGGACTCTGTCGGGATCTGTCGAGCTCTGTCGGGCTCTGTCGGGCTCTGTCGGGCCCTGTCGGGCTCTGTCGGGCTCTGTCGGGCCCTGTCGGGCCCTGTCGGGCTCTGTCGGGCTCTGTCGGGCTCTGTCGGGCTCTACTGGGCTCTGTCGGGCTCTACTGGGCTCTACTGGGCCCTGTCGGGCTCTGTCGGGCTCTGTCAGGCTCTGTCGGGCTCTACTGGGCTCTGTCGGGCCCTGTCGGGCCCTGTCGGGCTCTGTCAGGCTCGGTCGGTCTCTGTCGGGCTCTGTTGGGCTCTGTCGGGCTCTGTCGGGCCCTGTCGGGCTCTGTCGGGCCCTGTCGGGCCCTGTCGGGCTCTGTCGGGCTCTGTCGGGCTCTGTCGGGCTCTACTGGGCTCTGTCGGGCTCTACTGGGCTCTACTGGGCCCTGTCGGGCTCTGTCGGGCTCTGTCGGGCCCTGTCGGGCCCTGTCGGGCTCTGTCGGTCTCTTCTGGGCCCTGTCGGGCCCTGTCGGGCTCTGTCGGGCTCTGTCGGGCTCTGTTGGGCTCTACTGGGCCCTGTCGGGCCCTGTCGGGCTCTGTCGGGCTCTGTCGGGCCCTGTCGGGCTCTGTCGGGCTCTGTCGGGCCCTGTCGGGCTCTACTGGGCCCTGTCGGGCCCTGTCAGCCTCTGTCGGGCTCTGTCGGGCTCTGTCGGGCTCTACTGGGCTCTGTCGGGCCCTGTCGGGCTCGGTCGGGCTCTGTCGGGCTCTGTCGGGCCCTCTCGGGCTCTGTCGGGCTCTACTGGGCCCTGTCGGGCTCTGTCGGGCCCTGTCGGGCTCTGTCGGGCTCTGTCGGGCTCTGTCGGGCTCTACTGGGCCCTGTCGGACTCTGTCGGGCTCTGTCGGGCTCTGTCGGGCTCTGTCGGGCCCTGTCGGGCTCTGTCGGGCCCTGTCGGGCCCTGTCGGGCCCTGTCGGGCTCTGTCAGGCTCTGTCAGGCTCTGTCGGGCTCTACTGGGCTCTGTCGGGCTCTACTGGGCTCTACTGGGCCCTGTCGGGCCCTGTCGGGCTCTGTCGGGCTCTGTCGGGCTCTACTGGGCTCTGTCGGGCTCTGTCGGGCTCTGTCGGGCTCTACTGGGCCCTGTCGGGCTCTGTCGGGCTCTGTCGGGCTCTACTGGGCCCTGTCGGGCCCTGTCGGGCTCTGTCGGGCTCTGTCGGGCCCTGTCGGGCTCTGTCGGGCCCTGTCGGGCTCTGTCGGGCTCTACTGGGCCCTGTCGGGCTCTGTCGGGCTCTGTCGGGCTCTGTCGGGCTCTGTCGGGCTCTACTGGGCTCTGTCGGGCCCTGTCGGGCTCTGTCGGGCTCTGTCGGGCTCTGTCGGGCCCTGTCGGGCTCTGTCGGGCTCTGTCGGGCTCTACTGGGCTCTGTCGGGCTCTACTGGGCTCTACTGGGCCCTGTCGGGCTCTGTCGGGCTCTGTCGGGCTCTGTCGGGCTCTACTGGGCTCTGACGGGCTCTGTCGGGCCCTGTCGGGCTCTGTCGGGCTCTGTCGGGCCCTGTCGGGCTCTGTCGGGCCCTGTCGGGCTCTGTCGGGCTCTGTCGGGCCCTGTTGGGCTCTGTCGGGCTCTGTCGGGCTCTGTCGGGCTCTACTGGGCCCTGTCGGGCGCTGTCGGGCTCTGTCGGGCTCTGTCGGGCTCTGTCGGGCCCTGTCGGGCTCTGTCGGGCTCTACTGGGCCCTGTCGGGTTCTGTCGGGCTCTGTCGGGCTCTGTCGGGCTCTACTGGGCCCTGTCGGGCCCTGTCGGGCCCTGTCGGGCTCTGTCGGGCTCTGTCGGGTTCTGTCGGGCCCTGTCGGGCTCTGTCGGGCTCTGTCGGGCTCTGTCGGGCCCTGTCGGGCTCTGTCGGGCTCTGTCGGGCTCTACTGGGACCTGTCGGGCCCTGTCGGGCCCTGTCGGGCTCTGTCGGGCTCTGTCGGGTTCTGTCGGGCTCTGTCGGGCTCTGTCGGGCTCTGTCGGGCTCTGTCGGGCCCTGTCGGGCTCTGTCGGGCTCTGTCGGGCTCTACTGGGACCTGTCGGGCCCTGTCGGGCCCTGTCGGGCTCTGTCGGGCTCTGTCGGGCTCTGTCGGGCTCTGTCGGGCCCTGTCGGGCTCTGTCGGGCTCTGTCGGGCTCTACTGGGACCTGTCGGGCCCTGTCGGGCCCTGTCGGGCTCTGTCGGGCTCTACTGGGCCCTGTCGGGCTCTGTCGGGCTCTGTCGGGCCCTGTCGGGCTCTGTCGGGCTCTGTCGGGCTCTGTCGGGCTCTACTGGGCCCTGTCGGGCGCTGTCGGGCTCTGTCGGGCTCTGTCGGGCTCTACTGGGCCCTGTCGGGCCCTGTCGGGCTCTGTCGGGCTCTGTCGGGCTCTGTCGGGCCCTGTCGGGCTCTGTCGGGCTCTGTCGGGCTCTACTGGGCCCTGTCGGACTCTGTCGGGCTCTGTCGGGCTCTGTCGGGCCCTGTCGGGCTCTGTTGGGCTCTGTCGGGCTCTACTGGGCCCTGTCGGGCTCTGTCGGGCTCTGTCGGGCCCTGTCGGGCCCTGTCGGGCTCTGTCGGGCTCATCTGGGCCCTGTCGGGCCCTGTCGGGCTCTGTCGGGCTCTGTCGGGCTCTGTCGGGCTCTACTGGGCTCTGTCGGGCCCTGTCGGGCCCTGTCGGGCTCTGTCGGGCCCTGTCGGGCCCTGTCAGGCCCTGTCGGGATCTGTCGGGCTCTGTCGGGCTCTACTGGGCCCTGTCGGGCTCTGTCGGGCTCTGTCGGGCTCTGTCGGGCCCTGTCGGGCTCTGTCGGGCTCTGTCGGGCTCTGTTGGGCTCTACTGGGCCCTGTCGGGCCCTGTCGGGCTCTGTCGGGCTCTGTCGGGCCCTGTCGGGCTCTGTCGGGCCCTGTCGGGCTCTACTGGGCTCTGTCGGGCTCTGTCGGGCTCTATCGGGCTCTACTGGGCTCTGTCGGGCTCTGTCGGGCTCTGTCGGGCTCTGTCGGGCTCTACTGGGCCCTGTCGGGCTCTGTCGGGCTCTGTCGGGCCCTGTCGGGCTCTGTCGGGCTCTGTCGGGCCCTGTCGGGCCCTGTCGGGCTCTGTCGGGCTCTGTCGGGCTCTACTGGGCTCTGTCGGGCTCTACTGGGCTCTACTGGGCCCTGTCGGGCTCTGTCGGGCTCTGTCGGGCTCTGTCGGGCTCTACTGGGCTCTGTCGGGCCCTGTCGGGCCCTGTCGGGCTCTGTCAGGCTCGGTCGGGCCCTGTCGGGCTCTGTCGGGCTCTGTCGGGCTCTACTGGGCTCTGTCGGGCTCTGTCGGGCTCTGTCGGGCTCTACTGGGCCCTGTCGGGCCCTGTCGGGCTCTGTCGGGCTCTGTCGGGCTCTGTCGGTCTCAACTGGTCTCTGTCGGGCTCTGTCGGGTTCTGTCGGGCTCTGTCGGGCTCTGTCGGGCTCTACTGGGCTCTACTGGGCTCTGTCGGGCTCTGTCGGGCTCTACTGGGCCCTGTCGGGCTCTGTCGGGCTCTGTCGGGCCCTGTCGGGCCCTGTCGGGCTCTGTCGGGCTCTATCGGGCTCTGTCGGGTTCTGTCGGGCTCTGTCGGGCTCTGTCGGTCTCTTCTGGGCCCTGTCGGGCCCTGTCGGGCTCTGTCGGGCTCTGTCGGGCTCTGTTGGGCTCTACTGGGCCCTGTCGGGCCCTGTCGGGCTCTGTCGGGCTCTGTCGGGCCCTGTCGGGCTCTGTCGGGCCCTGTCGGGCTCTGTCGGGCTCTACTGGGCCCTGTCGGGCCCTGTCGGGCTCTGTCGGGCTCTGTCGGGCTCTGTCGGGCTCTACTGGGCTCTGTCGGGCCCTGTCGGGCCCTGTCGGGCTCTGTCGGGCCCTGTCGGGCCCTGTCGGGCCCTGTCGGGCTCTGTCGGGCTCTGTCGGGCTCTACTGGGCCCTGTCGGGCCCTGTCGGGCTCTGTCGGGCTCTGTCGGGCTCTGTCGGGCCCTGTCGGGCTCTGTCGGGCTCTGTCGGGCCCTGTCGGGCTCTGTCGGGCTCTGTCGGGCTCTGTCGGGCTCTACTGGGCTCTGTCGGGCTCTGTCGGGCTCTGTCGGGCTCTGTCGGGCTCTACTGGGCCCTGTCGGGCTCTGTCGGGCCCTGTCGGGCCCTGTCGGGCTCTGTCGGGCTCTACTGGGCCCTGTCGGGCCCTGTCGGGCTCTGTCGGGCTCTGTCGGGCCCTGTCGGGCCCTGTCGGGCTCTGTCGGGCTCTACTGGGCCCTGTCGGGCCCTGTCGGGCTCTGTCGGGCTCTGTCGGGCCCTGTCGGGCTCTGTCGGGCTCTGTCGGGCTCTGTCGGGCTCTGTCGGGCTCTACTGGGCTCTGTCGGGCCCTGTCGGGCCCTGTCGGGCTCTGTCGGGCCCTGTCGGGCCCTGTCAGGCCCTGTCGGGCTCTGTCGGGCTCTGTCGGGCTCTACTGGGCCCTGTCGGGCTCTGTCGGGCTCTGTCGGGCTCTGTCGGGCCCTGTCGGGCTCTGTCGGGCTCTGTCGGGCTCTATCGGGCTCTACTGGGCTCTGTCGGGCTCTGTCGGGCTCTGTCGGGCTCTGTCGGGCTCTACTGGGCCCTGTCGGGCTCTGTCGGGCTCTGTCGGGCCCTGTCGGGCTCTGTCGGGCTCTGTCGGGCCCTGTCGGGCCCTGTCGGGCTCTGTCGGGCTCTGTCGGGCTCTACTGGGCTCTGTCGGGCTCTACTGGGCTCTACTGGGCCCTGTCGGGCTCTGTCGGGCTCTGTCGGGCTCTGTCGGGCTCTACTGGGCTCTGTCGGGCTCTGTCGGGCTCTGTCGGGCTCTGTCGGGCCCTGTCGGGCTCTGTCGGGCTCTACTGGGCCCTGTCGGGCTCTGTCGGGCTCTGTCGGGCCCTGTCGGGCTCTGTCGGGCTCTGTCGGGCTCTGTCGGGCTCTACTGGGCCCTGTCGGGCGCTGTCGGGCTCTGTCGGGCTCTGTCGGGCTCTACTGGGCCCTGTCGGGCCCTGTCGGGCTCTGTCGGGCTCTGTCGGGCTCTGTCGGGCTCTACTGGGCCCTGTCGGACTCTGTCGGGCTCTGTCGGGCTCTGTCGGGCTCTGTCGGGCTCTGTCGGGCCCTGTCGGGCTCTGTTGGGCTCTGTCGGGCTCTACTGGGCCCTGTCGGGCTCTGTCGGGCTCTGTCGGGCCCTGTCGGGCCCTGTCGGGCTCTGTCGGGCTCTGTCGGGCTCATCTGGGCCCTGTCGGGCCCTGTCGGGCTCTGTCGGGCTCTGTCGGGCTCTGTCGGGCTCTACTGGGCTCTGTCGGGCCCTGTCGGGCTCTGTCGGGATCTGTCGGGCTCTGTCGGGCTCTACTGGGCCCTGTCGGGCTCTGTCGGGCTCTGTCGGGCTCTGTCGGGCCCTGTCGGGCTCTGTCGGGCTCTGTCGGGCTCTATCGGGCTCTACTGGGCTCTGTCGGGCTCTGTCGGGCTCTGTCGGGCTCTGTCGGGCTCTGTCGGGCTCTACTGGGCCCTGTCGGGCTCTGTCGGGCTCTGTCGGGCCCTGTCGGGCTCTGTCGGGCTCTGTCGGGCCCTGTCGGGCCCTGTCGGGCTCTGTCGGGCTCTGTCGGGCTCTACTGGGCTCTGTCGGGGTCTGTCGGGCCCTGTCGGGCCCTGTCGGGCTCTGTCGGGCTCTGTCGGGCTCATCTGGGCCCTGTCGGGCCCTGTCGGGCTCTGTCGGGCTCTGTCGGGCTCTGTCGGGCTCTACTGGGCTCTGTCGGGCCCTGTCGGGCCCTGTCGGGCTCTGTCGGGCCCTGTCGGGCCCTGTCAGGCCCTGTCGGGATCTGTCGGGCTCTGTCAGGCTCTACTGGGCCCTGTCGGGCTCTGTCGGGCTCTGTCGGGCTCTGTCGGGCCCTGTCGGGCTCTGTCGGGCTCTGTCGGGCTCTATCGGGCTCTACTGGGCTCTGTCGGGCTCTGTCGGGCTCTGTCGGGCTCTGTCGGGCTCTGTCGGGCTCTACTGGGCCCTGTCGGGCTCTGTCGGGCTCTGTCGGGCCCTGTCGGGCCCTGTCGGGCTCTGTCGGGCTCTGTCGGGCTCTACTGGGCTCTGTCGGGCTCTACTGGGCTCTACTGGGCCCTGTCGGGCTCTGTCGGGCTCTGTCGGGCTCTGTCGGGCTCTACTGGGCTCTGTCGGGCCCTGTCGGGCCCTGTCGGGCTCTGTCAGGCTCGGTCGGGCCCTGTCGGGCTCTGTCGGGCTCTGTCGGGCTCTGTCGGGCTCTACTGGGCTCTGTCGGGCTCTGTCGGGCTCTGTCGGGCTCTACTGGGCCCTGTCGGGCCCTGTCGGGCTCTGTCGGGCTCTGTCGGGCTCTGTCGGTCTCAACTGGTCTCTGTCGGGCTCTGTCGGGTTCTGTCGGGCTCTGTCGGGCTCTGTCGGGCTCTACTGGGCTCTACTGGGCTCTGTCGGGCTCTGTCGGGCTCTACTGGGCCCTGTCGGGCTCTGTCGGGCTCTGTCGGGCCCTGTCGGGCCCTGTCGGGCTCTGTCGGGCTCTATCGGGCTCTGTCGGGTTCTGTCGGGCTCTGTCGGGCTCTGTCGGTCTCTTCTGGGCCCTGTCGGGCCCTGTCGGGCTCTGTCGGGCTCTGTCGGGCTCTGTTGGGCTCTACTGGGCCCTGTCGGGCCCTGTCGGGCTCTGTCGGGCTCTGTCGGGCCCTGTCGGGCTCTGTCGGGCCCTGTCGGGCTCTGTCGGGCTCTACTGGGCCCTGTCGGGCCCTGTCGGGCTCTGTCGGGCTCTGTCGGGCTCTGTCGGGCTCTACTGGGCTCTGTCGGGCCCTGTCGGGCCCTGTCGGGCTCTGTCGGGCCCTGTCGGGCCCTGTCGGGCCCTGTCGGGCTCTGTCGGGCTCTGTCGGGCTCTACTGGGCCCTGTCGGGCTCTGTCGGGCTCTGTCGGGCTCTGTCGGGCCCTGTCGGGCTCTGTCGGGCTCTGTCGGGCCCTGTCGGGCTCTGTCGGGCTCTGTCGGGCTCTGTCGGGCTCTACTGGGCTCTGTCGGGCTCTGTCGGGCTCTGTCGGGCTCTGTCGGGCTCTACTGGGCCCTGTCGGGCTCTGTCGGGCCCTGTCGGGCCCTGTCGGGCTCTGTCGGGCTCTACTGGGCCCTGTCGGGCCCTGTCGGGCTCTGTCGGGCTCTGTCGGGCTCTGTCGGGCTCTGTCGGGCTCTACTGGGCTCTGTCGGGCTCTACTGGGCTCTACTGGGCCCTGTCGGGCTCTGTCGGGCTCTGTCGGGCTCTGTCGGGCTCTACTGGGCTCTTTCGGGCTCTGTCGGGCCCTGTCGGGCCCTGTCGGGCTATACTGGGCTCTACTGGGCTCTGTCGGGCTCTGTCGGGCCCTGTCGGGCCCTGTCGGGCCCTGTCGGGCTCTGTCGGGCCCTGTCGGGCCCTGTCGGGCTCTGTCGGGCTCTGTCGGGCCCTGTCGGGCTCTGTCGGGCTCTGCTGGGCTCTACTGGGCCCTGTCGGGCTCTGTCGGGCTCTGTCGGGCTCTGTCGGGCTCTACTGGGCTCTACTGGGCTCTGTCGGGCTCTGTCGGGCTCTACTGGGCCCTGTCGGGCCCTGTCGGGCCCTGTCGGGCTCTGTCGGGCTCTACTGGGCTCTGTCGGGCTCTGTCGGGCTCTGTCGGGACCTGTCGGGCTCTGTCGGGCTCTACTGGGCCCTGTCGGGCTCTGTCGGGCTCTGTCGGGCTCTGTCGGGCCCTGTCGGGCTCTGTCGGGCTCTGTCGGGCTCTACTGGGCCCTGTCGGGCCCTGTCGGGCTCTGTCGGGCTCTGTCGGGCTCTGTCGGGCTCTGTCGGGCTCTACTGGGCTCTGTCGGGCTCTGTCGGGCCCTGTCGGGCTCTGTCGGGCTCTGTCGGGCCCTGTCGGGCTCTGTCGGGCTCTGTCGGGCCCTGTCGGGCTCTGTCGGGCTCTGTCGGGCTCTGTCGGGCTCTACTGGGCCCTGTCGGGCTCTGTCGGGCTCTGTCGGGCTCTGTCGGGCCCTGTCGGGCTCTGTCGGGCTCTGTCGGGCTCTGTCGGGCTCTACTGGGCCCTGTCGGGTTCTGTCGGGCTCTGTCGGGCTCTGTCAGGCTCTACTGGGGCCTGTCGGGCCCTGTCGGGCCCTGTCGGGCTCTGTCGGGCTCTGTCGGGTTCTGTCGGGTCCTGTCGGGCTCTGTCGGGCTCTGTCGGGCTCTGTCGGGCTCTACTGGGCCCTGTCGGGCTCTGTCGGGCTCTGTCGGGCTCTGTCGGGCCCTGTCGGGCTCTGTCGGGCTCTGTCGGGCCCTACTGGGACCTGTCGGGCCCTGTCGGGCCCTGTCGGGCTCTGTCGGGCTCTGTCGGGCTCTGTCGGGCTCTACTGGGACCTGTCGGGCCCTGTCGGGCCCTGTCGGGCTCTGTCGGGTTCTGTCGGGTTCTGTCGGGCCCTGTCGGGCTCTGTCGGGCTCTGTCGGGCTCTGTCGGGCCCTCTCGGGCTCTGTCGGGCTCTACTGGGCCCTGTCGGGCCCTGTCCGGCTCTGTCGGGCTCTGTCGGGCTCTGTCGGGCCCTGTCGGGCTCTGTCGGGCTCTGTCGGGCTCTGTCGGGCTCTACTGGGCCCTGTCGGACTCTGTCGGGCTCTGTCGGGCTCTGTCGGGCTCTGACGGGCTCTGTCGGGCTCTGTCGGGCTCTGTCGGGCTCTGTCAGGCTCTACTGGGCCCTGTCGGGCTCTGTCGGGCTCTGTCGGGCTCTGTCGGGCCCTGTCGGGCTCTGTCGGGCTCTGTCGGGATCTGTCGGGCTCTGTCAGGCTCTACTGGGCCCTGTCGGGCTCTGTCGGGCTCTGTCGGGCTCTGTCGGGCCCTGTCGGGCTCTGTCGGGCTCTGTCGGGCTCTATCGGGCTCTACTGGGCTCTGTCGGGCTCTGTCGGGCTCTGTCGGGCTCTGTCGGGCTCTGTCGGGCTCTACTGGGCCCTGTCGGGCTCTGTCGGGCTCTGTCGGGCCCTGTCGGGCCCTGTCGGGCTCTGTCGGGCTCTGTCGGGCTCTACTGGGCTCTGTCGGGCTCTACTGGGCTCTACTGGGCCCTGTCGGGCTCTGTCGGGCTCTGTCGGGCTCTGTCGGGCTCTACTGGGCTCTGTCGGGCCCTGTCGGGCCCTGTCGGGCTCTGTCAGGCTCGGTCGGGCCCTGTCGGGCTCTGTCGGGCTCTGTCGGGCTCTGTCGGGCTCTACTGGGCTCTGTCGGGCTCTGTCGGGCTCTGTCGGGCTCTACTGGGCCCTGTCGGGCCCTGTCGGGCTCTGTCGGGCTCTGTCGGGCTCTGTCGGTCTCAACTGGTCTCTGTCGGGCTCTGTCGGGTTCTGTCGGGCTCTGTCGGGCTCTGTCGGGCTCTACTGGGCTCTACTGGGCTCTGTCGGGCTCTGTCGGGCTCTACTGGGCCCTGTCGGGCTCTGTCGGGCTCTGTCGGGCCCTGTCGGGCCCTGTCGGGCTCTGTCGGGCTCTATCGGGCTCTGTCGGGTTCTGTCGGGCTCTGTCGGGCTCTGTCGGTCTCTTCTGGGCCCTGTCGGGCCCTGTCGGGCTCTGTCGGGCTCTGTCGGGCTCTGTTGGGCTCTACTGGGCCCTGTCGGGCCCTGTCGGGCTCTGTCGGGCTCTGTCGGGCCCTGTCGGGCTCTGTCGGGCCCTGTCGGGCTCTGTCGGGCTCTACTGGGCCCTGTCGGGCCCTGTCGGGCTCTGTCGGGCTCTGTCGGGCTCTGTCGGGCTCTACTGGGCTCTGTCGGGCCCTGTCGGGCCCTGTCGGGCTCTGTCGGGCCCTGTCGGGCCCTGTCGGGCCCTGTCGGGCTCTGTCGGGCTCTGTCGGGCTCTACTGGGCCCTGTCGGGCTCTGTCGGGCTCTGTCGGGCTCTGTCGGGCCCTGTCGGGCTCTGTCGGGCTCTGTCGGGCCCTGTCGGGCTCTGTCGGGCTCTGTCGGGCTCTGTCGGGCTCTACTGGGCTCTGTCGGGCTCTGTCGGGCTCTGTCGGGCTCTGTCGGGCTCTACTGGGCCCTGTCGGGCTCTGTCGGGCCCTGTCGGGCCCTGTCGGGCTCTGTCGGGCTCTACTGGGCCCTGTCGGGCCCTGTCGGGCTCTGTCGGGCTCTGTCGGGCTCTGTCGGGCTCTGTCGGGCTCTACTGGGCTCTGTCGGGCTCTACTGGGCTCTACTGGGCCCTGTCGGGCTCTGTCGGGCTCTGTCGGGCTCTGTCGGGCTCTACTGGGCTCTTTCGGGCTCTGTCGGGCCCTGTCGGGCCCTGTCGGGCTATACTGGGCTCTACTGGGCTCTGTCGGGCTCTGTCGGGCCCTGTCGGGCCCTGTCGGGCCCTGTCGGGCTCTGTCGGGCCCTGTCGGGCCCTGTCGGGCTCTGTCGGGCTCTGTCGGGCCCTGTCGGGCTCTGTCGGGCTCTGCTGGGCTCTACTGGGCCCTGTCGGGCTCTGTCGGGCTCTGTCGGGCTCTGTCGGGCTCTACTGGGCTCTACTGGGCTCTGTCGGGCTCTGTCGGGCTCTACTGGGCCCTGTCGGGCCCTGTCGGGCCCTGTCGGGCTCTGTCGGGCTCTACTGGGCTCTGTCGGGCTCTGTCGGGCTCTGTCGGGACCTGTCGGGCTCTGTCGGGCTCTACTGGGCCCTGTCGGGCTCTGTCGGGCCCTGTCGGGCTCTGTCGGGCTCTGTCGGGCTCTGTCGGGCCCTGTCGGGCTCTGTCGGGCTCTGTCGGGCTCTACTGGGCCCTGTCGGGCCCTGTCGGGCTCTGTCGGGCTCTGTCGGGCTCTGTCGGGCTCTGTCGGGCTCTACTGGGCTCTGTCGGGCTCTGTCGGGCCCTGTCGGGCTCTGTCGGGCTCTGTCGGGCCCTGTCGGGCTCTGTCGGGCTCTGTCGGGCCCTGTCGGGCTCTGTCGGGCTCTGTCGGGCTCTGTCGGGCTCTACTGGGCCCTGTCGGGCTCTGTCGGGCTCTGTCGGGCTCTGTCGGGCCCTGTCGGGCTCTGTCGGGCTCTGTCGGGCTCTGTCGGGCTCTACTGGGCCCTGTCGGGTTCTGTCGGGCTCTGTCGGGCTCTGTCAGGCTCTACTGGGGCCTGTCGGGCCCTGTCGGGCCCTGTCGGGCTCTGTCGGGCTCTGTCGGGTTCTGTCGGGTCCTGTCGGGCTCTGTCGGGCTCTGTCGGGCTCTGTCGGGCTCTACTGGGCCCTGTCGGGCTCTGTCGGGCTCTGTCGGGCTCTGTCGGGCCCTGTCGGGCTCTGTCGGGCTCTGTCGGGCCCTACTGGGACCTGTCGGGCCCTGTCGGGCCCTGTCGGGCTCTGTCGGGCTCTGTCGGGCTCTGTCGGGCTCTACTGGGACCTGTCGGGCCCTGTCGGGCCCTGTCGGGCTCTGTCGGGTTCTGTCGGGTTCTGTCGGGCCCTGTCGGGCTCTGTCGGGCTCTGTCGGGCTCTGTCGGGCCCTCTCGGGCTCTGTCGGGCTCTACTGGGCCCTGTCGGGCCCTGTCCGGCTCTGTCGGGCTCTGTCGGGCTCTGTCGGGCCCTGTCGGGCTCTGTCGGGCTCTGTCGGGCTCTACTGGGCCCTGTCGGACTCTGTCGGGCTCTGTCGGGCTCTGTCGGGCTCTGACGGGCTCTGTCGGGCTCTGTCGGGCTCTGTCGGGCTCTACTGGGACCTGTCGGGCCCTGTCGGGCTCTGTCGGGCTCTGTCGGGCTCTGTCGGGCCCTGTCGGGCTCTGTCGGGCTCTGTCGGGCTCTGTCGGGCTCTACTGGGCTCTGTCGGGCCCTGTCGGGCCCTGTCGGGCTCTGTCGGGCCCTGTCGGGCCCTGTCAGGCCCTGTCGGGATCTGTCGGGCTCTGTCGGGCTCTACTGGGCCCTGTCGGGCTCTGTCGGGCTCTGTCGGGCTCTGTCGGGCCCTGTCGGGCTCTGTCGGGCTCTGTCGGGCTCTATCGGGCTCTACTGGGCTCTGTCGGGCTCTGTCGGGCTCTGTCGGGCTCTGTCGGGCTCTACTGGGCCCTGTCGGGCTCTGTCGGGCTCTGTCGGGCCCTGTCGGGCTCTGTCGGGCTCTGTCGGGCCCTGTCGGGCCCTGTCGGGCTCTGTCGGGCTCTGTCGGGCTCTACTGGGCTCTGTCGGGCTCTACTGGGCTCTACTGGGCCCTGTCGGGCTCTGTCGGGCTCTGTCGGGCTCTGTCGGGCTCTACTGGGCTCTGTCGGGCTCTGTCGGGCTCTGTCGGGCTCTGTCGGGCCCTGTCGGGCTCTGTCGGGCTCTACTGGGCCCTGTCGGGCTCTGTCGGGCTCTGTCGGGCCCTGTCGGGCTCTGTCGGGCTCTGTCGGGCTCTGTCGGGCTCTACTGGGCCCTGTCGGGCGCTGTCGGGCTCTGTCGGGCTCTGTCGGGCTCTACTGGGCCCTGTCGGGCCCTGTCGGGCTCTGTCGGGCTCTGTCGGGCTCTGTCGGGCCCTGTCGGGCTCTGTCGGGCTCTGTCGGGCTCTACTGGGCCCTGTCGGACTCTGTCGGGCTCTGTCGGGCTCTGTCGGGCCCTGTCGGGCTCTGTTGGGCTCTGTCGGGCTCTACTGGGCCCTGTCGGGCTCTGTCGGGCTCTGTCGGGCCCTGTCGGGCCCTGTCGGGCTCTGTCGGGCTCTGTCGGGCTCATCTGGGCCCTGTCGGGCCCTGTCGGGCTCTGTCGGGCTCTGTCGGGCTCTGTCGGGCTCTACTGGGCTCTGTCGGGCCCTGTCGGGCTCTGTCGGGATCTGTCGGGCTCTGTCGGGCTCTACTGGGCCCTGTCGGGCTCTGTCGGGCTCTGTCGGGCTCTGTCGGGCCCTGTCGGGCTCTGTCGGGCTCTGTCGGGCTCTATCGGGCTCTACTGGGCTCTGTCGGGCTCTGTCGGGCTCTGTCGGGCTCTGTCGGGCTCTGTCGGGCTCTACTGGGCCCTGTCGGGCTCTGTCGGGCTCTGTCGGGCCCTGTCGGGCTCTGTCGGGCCCTGTCGGGCCCTGTCGGGCTCTGTCGGGCTCTGTCGGGCTCTACTGGGCTCTGTCGGGGTCTGTCGGGCCCTGTCGGGCCCTGTCGGGCTCTGTCGGGCTCTGTCGGGCTCATCTGGGCCCTGTCGGGCCCTGTCGGGCTCTGTCGGGCTCTGTCGGGCTCTGTCGGGCTCTACTGGGCTCTGTCGGGCCCTGTCGGGCCCTGTCGGGCTCTGTCGGGCCCTGTCGGGCCCTGTCAGGCCCTGTCGGGATCTGTCGGGCTCTGTCAGGCTCTACTGGGCCCTGTCGGGCTCTGTCGGGCTCTGTCGGGCTCTGTCGGGCCCTGTCGGGCTCTGTCGGGCTCTGTCGGGCTCTATCGGGCTCTACTGGGCTCTGTCGGGCTCTGTCGGGCTCTGTCGGGCTCTGTCGGGCTCTGTCGGGCTCTACTGGGCCCTGTCGGGCTCTGTCGGGCTCTGTCGGGCCCTGTCGGGCCCTGTCGGGCTCTGTCGGGCTCTGTCGGGCTCTACTGGGCTCTGTCGGGCTCTACTGGGCTCTACTGGGCCCTGTCGGGCTCTGTCGGGCTCTGTCGGGCTCTGTCGGGCTCTACTGGGCTCTGTCGGGCCCTGTCGGGCCCTGTCGGGCTCTGTCAGGCTCGGTCGGGCCCTGTCGGGCTCTGTCGGGCTCTGTCGGGCTCTGTCGGGCTCTACTGGGCTCTGTCGGGCTCTGTCGGGCTCTGTCGGGCTCTACTGGGCCCTGTCGGGCCCTGTCGGGCTCTGTCGGGCTCTGTCGGGCTCTGTCGGTCTCAACTGGTCTCTGTCGGGCTCTGTCGGGTTCTGTCGGGCTCTGTCGGGCTCTGTCGGGCTCTACTGGGCTCTACTGGGCTCTGTCGGGCTCTGTCGGGCTCTACTGGGCCCTGTCGGGCTCTGTCGGGCTCTGTCGGGCCCTGTCGG
This sequence comes from Caloenas nicobarica, assembly GCF_036013445.1. NCBI lineage: Eukaryota > Metazoa > Chordata > Aves > Columbiformes > Columbidae > Caloenas > Caloenas nicobarica. Next base: position 94,701 of record NW_027017408.1, read on the forward strand.
GCCCTGTCGGGCTCTGTCGGGCTCTATCGGGCTCTGTCGGGTTCTGTCGGGCTCTGTCGGGCTCTGTCGGTCTCTTCTGGGCCCTGTCGGGCCCTGTCGGGCTCTGTCGGGCTCTGTCGGGCTCTGTTGGGCTCTACTGGGCCCTGTCGGGCCCTGTCGGGCTCTGTCGGGCTCTGTCGGGCCCTGTCGGGCTCTGTCGGGCCCTGTCGGGCTCTGTCGGGCTCTACTGGGCCCTGTCGGGCCCTGTCGGGCTCTGTCGGGCTCTGTCGGGCTCTGTCGGGCTCTACTGGGCTCTGTCGGGCCCTGTCGGGCCCTGTCGGGCCCTGTCGGGCCCTGTCGGGCTCTGTCGGGCTCTGTCGGGCTCTACTGGGCCCTGTCGGGCTCTGTCGGGCTCTGTCGGGCTCTGTCGGGCCCTGTCGGGCTCTGTCGGGCTCTGTCGGGCCCTGTCGGGCTCTGTCGGGCTCTGTCGGGCTCTGTCGGGCTCTACTGGGCTCTGTCGGGCTCTGTCGGGCTCTGTCGGGCTCTGTCGGGCTCTACTGGGCCCTGTCGGGCTCTGTCGGGCCCTGTCGGGCCCTGTCGGGCTCTGTCGGGCTCTACTGGGCCCTGTCGGGCCCTGTCGGGCTCTGTCGGGCTCTGTCGGGCTCTGTCGGGCTCTGTCGGGCTCTACTGGGCTCTGTCGGGCTCTACTGGGCTCTACTGGGCCCTGTCGGGCTCTGTCGGGCTCTGTCGGGCTCTGTCGGGCTCTACTGGGCTCTTTCGGGCTCTGTCGGGCCCTGTCGGGCCCTGTCGGGCTATACTGGGCTCTACTGGGCTCTGTCGGGCTCTGTCGGGCCCTGTCGGGCCCTGTCGGGCCCTGTCGGGCTCTGTCGGGCCCTGTCGGGCCCTGTCGGGCTCTGTCGGGCTCTGTCGGGCCCTGTCGGGCTCTGTCGGGCTCTGCTGGGCTCTACTGGGCCCTGTCGGGCTCTGTCGGGCTCTGTCGGGCTCTGTCGGGCTCTACTGGGCTCTACTGGGCTCTGTCGGGCTCTGTCGGGCTCTACTGGGCCCTGTCGGGCCCTGTCGGGCCCTGTCGGGCTCTGTCGGGCTCTACTGGGCTCTGTCGGGCTCTGTCGGGCCCTGTCGGGACCTGTCGGGCTCTGTCGGGCTCTACTGGGCCCTGTCGGGCTCTGTCGGGCCCTGTCGGGCTCTGTCGGGCTCTGTCGGGCTCTGTCGGGCCCTGTCGGGCTCTGTCGGGCTCTGTCGGGCTCTACTGGGCCCTGTCGGGCCCTGTCGGGCTCTGTCGGGCTCTGTCGGGCTCTGTCGGGCTCTGTCGGGCTCTACTGGGCTCTGTCGGGCTCTGTCGGGCCCTGTCGGGCTCTGTCGGGCTCTGTCGGGCCCTGTCGGGCTCTGTCGGGCTCTGTCGGGCCCTGTCGGGCTCTGTCGGGCTCTGTCGGGCTCTGTCGGGCTCTACTGGGCCCTGTCGGGCTCTGTCGGGCTCTGTCGGGCTCTGTCGGGCCCTGTCGGGCTCTGTCGGGCTCTGTCGGGCTCTGTCGGGCTCTACTGGGCCCTGTCGGGTTCTGTCGGGCTCTGTCGGGCTCTGTCAGGCTCTACTGGGGCCTGTCGGGCCCTGTCGGGCCCTGTCGGGCTCTGTCGGGCTCTGTCGGGCTCTGTCGGGCTCTACTGGGCCCTGTCGGGCTCTGTCGGGCTCTGTCGGGCCCTGTCGGGCCCTGTCGGGCTCTGTCGGGCTCTGTCGGGCCCTACTGGGACCTGTCGGGCCCTGTCGGGCCCTGTCGGGCTCTGTCGGGCTCTGTCGGGCTCTGTCGGGCTCTACTGGGACCTGTCGGGCCCTGTCGGGCCCTGTCGGGCTCTGTCGGGTTCTGTCGGGTTCTGTCGGGCCCTGTCGGGCTCTGTCGGGCTCTGTCGGGCTCTACTGGGCCCTGTCGGGCCCTGTCCGGCTCTGTCGGGCTCTGTCGGGCTCTGTCGGGCCCTGTCGGGCTCTGTCGGGCTCTGTCGGGCTCTGTCGGGCTCTACTGGGCCCTGTCGGACTCTGTCGGGCTCTGTCGGGCTCTGTCGGGCTCTGACGGGCTCTGTCGGGCTCTGTCGGGCTCTGTCGGGCTCTACTGGGACCTGTCGGGCCCTGTCGGGCTCTGTCGGGCTCTGTCGGGCTCTGTCGGGCCCTGTCGGGCTCTGTCGGGCCCTGTCGGGCTCTGTCGGGCTCTACTGGGCCCTGTCGGGCTCTGTCGGGCTCTGTCGGGCTCTGTCGGGCTCTGTCGGGCTCTACTGGGCTCTGTCGGGCCCTGTCGGGCCCTGTCGGGCTCTGTCGGGCCCTGTCGGGCCCCGTCGGGCCCTGTCGGGCTCTGTCGGGCTCTGTCGGGCTCTACTGGGCCCTGTCGGGCCCTGTCGGGCTCTGTCGGGCTCTGTCGGGCCCTGTCGGGCTCTGTCGGGCTCTGTCGGGCTCTGTCGGGCCCTGTCGGGCTCTGTCGGGCTCTGTCGGGCTCTGTCGGGCTCTACTGGGCTCTGTCGGGCTCTGTCGGGCTCTGTCGGGCTCTGTCGGGCTCTACATTGCTCTGACGGGTTCTGTCGGGCCCTGTCGGGCTCTGTCGGGCTCTACTGGGCCCTGTCGGGCTCTGTCGGGCTCTGTCGGGCCCTGTCGGGCTCTGTCAGGCTCTGTCGGGCTATGTCGGGCCATGTCGGGCTCTGTCGGGCCCTGTCGGGCTCTGTCGGGCTCTGTCGGGCTCTGTCGGGCTCTGTCGGGCTCTGTCGGGCTCTACTGGGCCCTGTCGGGCTCTGTCGGGCTCTGTCGGGCCCTGTCGGGCTCTGTTGGGCTGTACTGGGCCCTGTCGGGCCCTGTCGGGCTCTGTCTGGCTCTGTCGGGCTCTGTCGGGCTCTGTCGGGCTCTACTGGGCCCTGTCGGGCGCTGTCGGGCTCTGTCGGGCTCTGTCGGGCTCTACTGGGCCCTGTCGGGCCCTGTCGGGCTCTGTCGGGCTCTGTCGGGCTCTGTCGGGCCCTGTCGGGCTCTGTCGGGCTCTGTCGGGCTCTACTGGGCCCTGTCGGACTCTGTCGGGCTCTGTCGGGCTCTGTCGGGCCCTGTCGGGCTCTGTTGGGCTCTGTCGGGCTCTACTGGGCCCTGTCGGGCCCTGTCGGGCCCTGTCGGGCTCTGTCGGGCTCTGTCGGGCTCTGTCGGGCTCATCTGGGCCCTGTCGGGCCCTGTCGGGGTCTGTCGGGCTCTGTCGGGCTCTGTCGGGCTCTACTGGGCTCTGTCGGGCCCTGTCGGGCCCTGTCGGGCTCTGTCGGGCCCTGTCGGGCCCTGTCAGGCCCTGTCGGGCTCTGTCGGGCTCTGTCGGGCTCTACTGGGCCCTGTCGGGCTCTGTCGGGCTCTGTCGGGCTCTGTCGTGCCCTGTCGGGCTCTGTCGGGCTCTGTCGGGCCCTGTCGGGCTCTGTCGGGCTCTGTCGGGCTCTGTCGGGCTCTACTGGGCTCTGTCGGGCTCTGTCGGGCTCTGTCGGGCTCTACTGGGACCTGTCGGGCCCTGTCGGGCTCTGTCGGGCTCTGTCGGGCTCTGTCGGGCCCTGTCGGGCTCTGTCGGGCTCTACTGGGCTCTGTCGGGCTCTGTCGGGCTCTGTCGGGCTCTGTCGGGCTCTACTGGGCTCTGTCGGGCCCTGTCGGGCCCTGTCGGGCTCTGTCGCGCCCTGTCGGGCCCCGTCGGGCCCTGTCGGGCTCTGTCGGGCTCTGTCGGGCTCTACTGGGCCCTGTCGGGCCCTGTCGGGCTCTGTCGGGCTCTGTCGGGCCCTGTCGGGCTCTGTCGGGCTCTGTCGGGCCCTGTCGGGCTCTGTCGGGCTCTGTCGGGCTCTGTCGGGCTCTACTGGGCTCTGTCGGGCTCTGTCGGGCTCTGTCGGGCTCTGTCGGGCTCTACTGGGCCCTCTCGGGCTCTGTCGGGCTCTACTGGGCCCTGTCGGGCCCTGTCCGGCTCTGTCGGGCTCTGTCGGGCTCTGTCGGGCCCTGTCGGGCTCTGTCGGGCTCTGTCGGACTCTGTCGGGCTCTACTGGGCCCTGTCGGACTCTGTCGGGCTCTGTCGGGCTCTGTCGGGCTCTGTCGGGCTCTGACGGGCTCTGTCGGGCTCTGTCGGGCTCTACTGGGACCTGTCGGGCCCTGTCGGGCTCTGTCGGGCTCTGTCGGGCTCTGTCGGGCCCTGTCGGGCTCTGTCGGGCCCTGTCGGGCTCTGTCGGGCTCTACTGGGCCCTGTCGGGCTCTGTCGGGCTCTGTCGGGCTCTGTCGGGCTCTGTCGGGCTCTACTGGGCTCTGTCGGGCTCTGTCGGGCCCTGTCGGGCTCTGTCGGGCTCTACTGGGCCCTGTCGGGCTCTGTCGGGCTCTGTCGGGCTCTGTCGGGCTCTACTGGGCTCTGTCGGGCCCTGTCGGGCCCTGTCGGGCTCTGTCGCGCCCTGTCGGGCCCCGTCGGGCCCTGTCGGGCTCTGTCGGGCTCTGTCGGGCTCTACTGGGCCCTGTCAGGCCCTGTCGGGCTCTGTCGGGCTCTGTCGGGCCCTGTCGGGCTCTGTCGGGCTCTGTCGGGCCCTGTCGGGCTCTGTCGGGCTCTGTCGGGCTCTGTCGGGCTCTACTGGGCTCTGTCGGGCTCTGTCGGGCTCTGTCGGGCTCTGTCGGGCTGTACTGGGCTCTGACGGGTTCTGTCGGGCCCTGTCGGGCTCTGTCGGGCCCTGTCGGGCCCTGTCGGGCTCTGTCGGGCTCTGTCGGGCTCTGTCGGGCTCTGTCGGGCTCTACTGGGCTCTGTCGGGCTCTGTCGGGCTCTGTCGGGCTCTACTGGGCCCTGTCGGGCTCTGTCGGGCTCTGTCGGGCCCTGTCGGGCTCTGTCAGGCTCTGTCGGGCTATGTCGGGCCATGTCGGGCTCTGTCGGGCCCTGTCGGGCCCTGTCGGGCCCTGTCGGGCTCTGTCGGGCTCTGTCGGGCTCTGTCGGGCTCTACTGGGCCCTGTCGGGCTCTGTCGGGCTCTGTCGGGCTCTGTCGGGCCCTGTCGGGCTCTGTCGGGCTCTACTGGGCCCTGTCGGGCCCTGTCGGGCTCTGTCGGGCTCTGTCGGGCCCTGTCCGGGCTCTGTCGGGCTCTGTCGGGCTCTACTGGGCCCTGTCGGGCGCTGTCGGGCTCTGTCGGGCTCTGTCGGGCTCTACTGGGCCCTGTCGGGCCCTGTCGGGCTCTGTCGGGCTCTGTCGGGCTCTGTCGGGCCCTGTCGGGCTCTGTCGGGCTCTGTCGGGCTCTACTGGGCCCTGTCGGACTCTGTCGGGCTCTGTCGGGCTCTGTCGGGCCCTGTCGGGCTCTGTTGGGCTCTGTCGGGCTCTACTGGGCCCTGTCGGGCTCTGTCGGGCTCTGTCGGGCCCTGTCGGGCTCTGTCGGGCTCTGTCGGGCTCTGTCGGGCCCTGTCGGGCTCTGTCGGGCTCTGTCGGGCTCTACTGGGCTCTGTCGGGCCCTGTCGGGCTCTGTCGGGCTCTGTCGGGCCCTTTCGGGCTCTGTCGGGCTCTACTGGGCCCTGTCGGGCCCTGTCGGGCCTGTCGGGCTCTGTCGGGCTCTGTCGGTCTCTGTCGGGCTCTACTGGGCTCTACTGGGCTCTGTCGGGCTCTACTGGGCCCTGTCGGGCTCTGTCGGGCTCTGTCGGGCTCTGTCGGGCTCTGTCGGGCCCTGTCGGGCTCTGTCGGGCTCTGTCGGGCCCTGTCGGGCTCTGTCGGGCTCTGTCTGGCTCTGTCGGGCTCTATCGGGCTCTACTGGGCCCTGTCGGGCCCTGTCGGGCTCTGTCGGGCCCTGTCGGGCTCTGTCGGGCTCTGTCGGGCCCTGTCGGGCCCTGTCGGGCTCTGTCGGGCTCTGTCGGGCTCTGTCGGGCTCTACTGGGCCCTGTCGGGCTCTGTCGGGCTCTGTCGGGCTCTGTCGGGCTCTACTGAGCCCTGTCGGGCTCTGTCGGGCTCTGTCGGACCCTGTCGGGCCCTGTCGGGCTCTGTCAGGCTCTGTCGGGCTCTGTCGGGCTCTACTGGGCCCTGTCGGGCCCTGTCGGGCCCTGTCGGGCTCTACTGGGCTCTACTGGGCTCTATCGGGCTCTTTCGGGCTCTACTGGGCCCTGTCGGGCTCTGTCGGGCCTGTCGGGCACTTTCGGGCTCTGTCGGGCTCTGTCGGGCCCTGTCGGGCTCTGTCGGGCTCTGTCGGGCTCTGTCGGGCTCTACTGGGCTCTTCTGGGCTCTGTCGGGCTCTGTCGGGCTCTACTGGGCTCTGTCGGGCTCTGTCGGGCTCTGTCGGGCCCTGTCGGGCTCTGTCGGGCTCTGTCGGGCTCTGTCGGGCTCTACTGGGCCCTGTCGGGCGCTGTCGGGCTCTGTCGGGCTCTGTCGGGCTCTGTCGGGCCCTGTCGGGCTCTGTCGGGCTCTGTCGGGCTCTGTCGGGCTCTGTCGGGCCCTCTCGGCTCTGTCGGGCTCTACTGGGCCCTGTCGGGCCCTGTCGGGCTCTGTCGGGCTCTGTCGGGCCCTGTCGGGCTCTGTCGGGCTCTGTCGGGCTCTGTCGGGCTCTACTGGGCCCTGTCGGACTCTGTCGGGCTCTGTCGGGCTCTGTCGGGCTCTGTCGGGCCCTGTCGGGCTCTGTCGGGCTCTGTCGGGCTCTACTGGGCCCTGTCGGGCCCTGTCGGGCTCTGTCGGGCTCTGTCGGGCTCTGTCGGGCCCTGTCGGGCTCTGTCGGGCTCTGTCGGGCTCTGTCGGGCTCTACTGGGCCCTGTCGGGCCCTGTCGGGCTCTGTCGGGCTCTGTCGGGCTCTGTCGGGCTCTACTGGTCTCTTTCGGGCCCTGTCGGGCTCTGTCGGGCTCTGTCGGGCTCTACTGGGCCCTGTCGGGCCCTGTCGGGCTCTGTTGGGCTCTGTCGGGCCCTGTCAGGCTCTGTCGGGCCCTGTCGGGCTCTGTCGGGCTCTGTCGGGCTCTGCCGGGCTCTGTCGGGCTCTACTGGGCTCTGTCGGGCTCTGTCGGGCTCTACTGGGCTCTGTCGGGCTCTGTCGGGCCCTGTCGGGCTCTGTCGGGCTCTACTGGGCCCTGTCGGGCTCTGTCGGGCTCTGTCGGGCTCTGTCGGGCTCTGTCGGGCTCTACTGGGCTCTGTCGGGCCCTGTCGGGCCCTGTCGGGCTCTGTCGCGCCCTGTCGGGCCCCGTCGGGCCCTGTCGGGCTCTGTCGGGCTCTGTCGGGCTCTACTGGGCCCTGTCAGGCCCTGTCGGGCTCTGTCGGGCTCTGTCGGGCCCTGTCGGGCTCTGTCGGGCTCTGTCGGGCCCTGTCGGGCTCTGTCGGGCTCTGTCGGGCTCTGTCGGGCTCTACTGGGCTCTGTCGGGCCCTGTCGGGCCCTGTCGGGCTCTGTCGGGCTCTGTCGGGCTCTGTCGGGCTCTGTCGGGCTCTACTGGGCTCTGTCGGGCTCTGTCGGGCTCTGTCGGGCTCTACTGGGCCCTGTCGGGCTCTGTCGGGCTCTGTCGGGCCCTGTCGGGCTCTGTCAGGCTCTGTCGGGCTATGTCGGGCCATGTCGGGCTCTGTCGGGCCCTGTCGGGCCCTGTCGGGCTCTGTCGGGCTCTGTCGGGCTCTGTCGGGCTCTACTGGGCCCTGTCGGGCTCTGTCGGGCTCTGTCGGGCTCTGTCGGGCCCTGTCGGGCTCTGTCGGGCTCTACTGGGCCCTGTCGGGCCCTGTCGGGCTCTGTCGGGCTCTGTCGGGCCCTGTCGGGCTCTGTCGGGCTCTGTCGGGCCCTGTCGGGCTCTACTGGGCCCTGTCGGGCGCTGTCGGGCTCTGTCGGGCTCTGTCGGGCTCTACTGGGCCCTGTCGGGCCCTGTCGGGCTCTGTCGGGCTCTGTCGGGCTCTGTCGGGCCCTGTCGGGCTCTGTCGGGCTCTGTCGGGCTCGACTGGGCCCTGTCGGGCTCTGTTGGGCTCTGTCGGGCTCTACTGAGCCCTGTCGGGCTCTGTCGGGCTCTGTCGGACCCTGTCGGGCCCTGTCGGGCTCTGTCAGGCTCTGTCGGGCTCTGTCGGGCTCTACTGGGCCCTGTCGGGCTCTGTCGGGCTCTGTCGGTCTCAACTGGTCTCTGTCGGGCTCTGTCGGGTTCTGTCGGGCTCTGTCGGGCTCTGTCGGGCTCTACTGGGCTCTACTGGGCTCTGTCGGGCTCTGTCGGGCTCTACTGGGCCCTGTCGGGCTCTGTCGGGCTCTGTCGGGCCCTGTCGGGCCCTGTCGGGCTCTGTCGGGCTCTATCGGGCTCTGTCGGGTTCTGTCGGCTCTGTCGGGCTCTGTCGGTCTCTTCTGGGCCCTGTCGGGCCCTGTCGGGCTCTGTCGGGCTCTGTCGGGCTCTGTTGGGCTCTACTGGGCCCTGTCGGGCCCTGTCGGGCTCTGTCGGGCTCTGTCGGGCCCTGTCGGGCTCTGTCGGGCCCTGTCGGGCTCTGTCGGGCTCTACTGGGCCCTGGCGGGCCCTGTCGGGCTCTGTCGGGCTCTGTCGGGCTCTGTCGGGCTCTACTGGGCTCTGTCGGGCCCTGTCGGGCCCTGTCGGGCCCTGTCGGGCCCTGTCGGGCTCTGTCGGGCTCTGTCGGGCTCTACTGGGCCCTGTCGGGCTCTGTCGGGCTCTGTCGGGCTCTGTCGGGCCCTGTCGGGCTCTGTCGGGCTCTGTCGGGCCCTGTCGGGCTCTGTCCGGCTCTGTCGGGCTCTGTCGGGCTCTACTGGGCTCTGTCGGGCTCTGTCGGGCTCTGTCGGGCTCTGTCGGGCTCTACTGGGCCCTGTCGGGCTCTGTCGGGCCCTGTCGGGCCCTGTCGGGCTCTGTCGGGCTCTACTGGGCCTGTCGGGCCCTGTCGGGCTCTGTCGGGCTCTGTCGGGCTCTGTCGGGCTCTGTCGGGCTCTACTGGGCTCTGTCGGGCTCTACTGGGCTCTACTGGGCCCTGTCGGGCTCTGTCGGGCTCTGTCGGGCTCTGTCGGGCTCTACTGGGCTCTTTCGGGCTCTGTCGGGCCCTGTCGGGCCCTGTCGGGCTATACTGGGCTCTACTGGGCTCTGTCGGGCTCTGTCGGGCCCTGTCGGGCCCTGTCGGGCCCTGTCGGGCTCTGTCGGGCCCTGTCGGGCCCTGTCGGGCTCTGTCGGGCTCTGTCGGGCCCTGTCGGGCTCTGTCGGGCTCTGCTGGGCTCTACTGGGCCCTGTCGGGCTCTGTCGGGCTCTGTCGGGCTCTGTCGGGCTCTACTGGGCTCTACTGGGCTCTGTCGGGCTCTGTCGGGCTCTACTGGGCCCTGTCGGGCCCTGTCGGGCCCTGTCGGGCTCTGTCGGGCTCTACTGGGCTCTGTCGGGCTCTGTCGGGCTCTGTCGGGACCTGTCGGGCTCTGTCGGGCTCTACTGGGCCCTGTCGGGCTCTGTCGGGCCCTGTCGGGCTCTGTCGGGCTCTGTCGGGCTCTGTCGGGCCCTGTCGGGCTCTGTCGGGCTCTGTCGGGCTCTACTGGGCCCTGTCGGGCCCTGTCGGGCTCTGTCGGGCTCTGTCGGGCTCTGTCGGGCTCTGTCGGGCTCTACTGGGCTCTGTCGGGCTCTGTCGGGCCCTGTCGGGCTCTGTCGGGCTCTGTCGGGCCCTGTCGGGCTCTGTCGGGCTCTGTCGGGCCCTGTCGGGCTCTGTCGGGCTCTGTCGGGCTCTGTCGGGCTCTACTGGGCCCCTGTCGGGCTCTGTCGGGCTCTGTCGGGCTCTGTCGGGCCCTGTCGGGCTCTGTCGGGCTCTGTCGGGCTCTGTCGGGCTCTACTGGGCCCTGTCGGGTTCTGTCGGGCTCTGTCGGGCTCTGTCAGGCTCTACTGGGGCCTGTCGGGCCCTGTCGGGCCCTGTCGGGCTCTGTCGGGCTCTGTCGGGCTCTGTCGGGCTCTACTGGGCCCTGTCGGGCTCTGTCGGGCTCTGTCGGGCCCTGTCGGGCCCTGTCGGGCTCTGTCGGGCTCTGTCGGGCCCTACTGGGACCTGTCGGGCCCTGTCGGGCCCTGTCGGGCTCTGTCGGGCTCTGTCGGGCTCTGTCGGGCTCTACTGGGACCTGTCGGGCCCTGTCGGGCCCTGTCGGGCTCTGTCGGGTTCTGTCGGGTTCTGTCGGGCCCTGTCGGGCTCTGTCGGGCTCTGTCGGGCTCTACTGGGCCCTGTCGGGCCCTGTCCGGCTCTGTCGGGCTCTGTCGGGCTCTGTCGGGCCCTGTCGGGCTCTGTCGGGCTCTGTCGGGCTCTGTCGGGCTCTACTGGGCCCTGTCGGACTCTGTCGGGCTCTGTCGGGCTCTGTCGGGCTCTGACGGGCTCTGTCGGGCTCTGTCGGGCTCTGTCGGGCTCTACTGGGACCTGTCGGGCCCTGTCGGGCTCTGTCGGGCTCTGTCGGGCTCTGTCGGGCCCTGTCGGGCTCTGTCGGGCCCTGTCGGGCTCTGTCGGGCTCTACTGGGCCCTGTCGGGCTCTGTCGGGCTCTGTCGGGCTCTGTCGGGCTCTGTCGGGCTCTACTGGGCTCTGTCGGGCCCTGTCGGGCCCTGTCGGGCTCTGTCGGGCCCTGTCGGGCCCCGTCGGGCCCTGTCGG